>NC_041385.1:210218681-210290914 GCF_002162155.2 Triticum dicoccoides | reverse complement strand
ACTTAGGCCTTAGAACTCGCATATTCCCAATGAGAGCGTGCGCTAGGAGCGGTTGGGTTACCAAAATCCCATTGATGAGAATCCCGTAATAAGTGGGCACGATCTCTGTTTTGACAAGATGGGCCAAGCAGGGCTCGACCTCGAAACACGAAACGGGGAGTGTGAAAATGATTTAAAACACTGAAGAGTCAAATGTGACGCTTCACCGGAAAAAGTTGTCAGTAAAGACACTATTCCTATTTTTTATATTTTGCCTTCACGGCTAAGGGTTGTGTTAATTATACAGAGACGGATACAGTTCTTTTATAAGGGAAAGCTGATGTATGGTATTCAAGGAGAGGAACCCGCCTCGCAATGCCGAAGACAACCCACATGCCGAACATGTCAGCATTGAAGACTGGTTCAAGGGCTACTGAGGGAGTCCTAGACTAGGGGGTCCTCGGTCGTCCGGCCTATTCAATATGGGCCGGACTGATGGGATGTGAAGATGAAGGAAGAAGACCACCTCCCGTGTTCGGTTAGGAATCATGTATGCATGAACGGCAAGATTAGGTGTTTGTATATGCTATTTCCTTTCTCTTTAAACCGACTTTGTACAACCCTAGGCCCCTCCGGCGTCTATATAAACTGGAGGGTTCAGACCGGAGGCAGGATCATCATATTCATAGGCTAGACAAGCTAGGGTTTAGCCATTACGATCTCAAGGTAGATCAATTCTTTTTACCCTTATACTCCTCGAATACAATCAAGACAGACATAGGGTTTTACCTCCTTTAAGAGGGCCCGAACCTGGGTAAACATTCTGTCCCTTCATCCATTGTTACCATTGATCATTAGACACATAGCTTGGGCCCCCCTACCCAAGATCTGCCGGTTTTGAAACGGACACTAGAGCCCAAGTGCCATGATTTCAGATCTGAACCTATTATGTTTTCATGAATATATGAGTGTTCTTGATCCTATCTTGCAAGTTATAGTCACCCACTATGTGCTATGATCCGGCAACCCTCGAGTGACAATAGTCGGGACACTTCCCGGTGATGACCGTAGTTTGAGGAGTTCATGTATTCACTTTGTGCTAATGCTTTGGTCCGGTACTCTATTAAAAGGAGGCCTTAATATCCCTTAGTTTCCAATAGGACCCCGCTTCCATGGGAGGGTAGGGCAAAAGATGTCATGCAAGTTCTTTTCCATAGGCATGTATGACTATATTCGGAATACATGCCTACATTATATTGATGAATTGGAGCTAGTTCTGTGTGACCCTATGTTATAACTATTGCATGATGAATGCCATCCGACATAATTATCCATCATTGATCCATTGCCTACGAGCTCGTTTCATATTGATCTTTGCTTAGTTAATTCTCCGTTGCCACTGTTATGATTGCTACAAAACTACTACTGTTACTTTTCCCACTGTTACCGTTACTTCCATACCACTTTGCTACTAAATATTTTGCTGCAGATATTAAGTCCTTCATGTGTGGTTGAATTGCCAACTCAGCTGCTAATACTTAAGAATATTCTTTGGCTCCCCTTGTGTCGAATCAATAAATTTGGGTTGAATACTCTACCCTCGAAAACTGTTGTGATCCCCTATACTTGTGGTTTATCAAGATCTTTTTCTGGCGCCATTGTCGGGGAGCATAGCTCTATTCTCTGAGTCACTTGGGATTTATATCTGTTGATCACTATGAGCAATTTGAAATAAAACAAAACCAAGATCTATCCCTCTACTACGAGGGGAGGTAAGGAACTGTCATCTAGCTCTGCACTTGATTCACCTTCTGTTTTGAGTAAACTTGCGACACCTACACCTGCTATTGATTCTTATATGTCGCATGTTATTGATGATGCCACTTCTGCTATGCATGATGCTTATGATGATACTACTTCTCTGCTTGATAATATTTTGCCACTAGGTGAATTTCTTGATGAACAACTTGCTAGGCTGAGAGAATGAAATTACTGAAACTGATGATATAAATGAAAGTGATGATGAAGATTCTCCCCCTAGATATGAATTGCCTGTTGTACCTGAGGATTAGATTATGGATGAAGAAACTGCTTGAGACTTTTTTGCTTGCAATGATAGATGTGATCTTAAGAAAGTGTTAGCTAAGCTGAAAGAAAAGTCTTTGAATGCTAGAATGCAATATGATCCTGCGTTTGCTACTTCACCTATATGTGTTACTGATAAGGATTATGAATTCTCTATCGATCCTGAGTTAATTACTTTGGTTGAATCTGATCCTTTCCATGGTTATGAATCTGAAACTGTTGTGGCACATCTTACTAAATTGAATGATATAGGCACCCTATTTACTCATGAGGAAAAATTTCGCTATTACTATATTCTTAAGTTGTTTCCTTTCTCATTAAAGGGTAATTCTCTTGCTCCTGGTTGTGTGCGTAGTCCCCATGATATGATTTACTACTTCTCCGCAAAATATTTTCCTACTCATAAGAAACAAGCTGCCTTACGGGAAATATTTAACTTTGTGCAAATAAAGAAGAGAGTCACCCACAAGCTTGGGGGAGGCTTCTCCAATTACTTAATGCTTGGCCTGATCATCCTCTCAAGAAAAATGAAATACTTGATATCTTTTATAATGGACTAACCGATGCTTCCAGAGACCACCTAGATAGTTGTGTTGGTTGTGTTTTGAGGGAAAGAACTATTGAGCAAGCTGAATTGCTATTAATAATATATTGAGCAATGATAATGATTGGACACTTGCTGAACCAACTCCTAAGCCAACTCCAAAGAAAAGGGGTATTCTATTTCTTAGTTTTGAAGATATGCAAGAGGCAAAGAAATCAATGAAAGAAAAAGGTATTAAAGTTGAAGATGTTAAGAATTTACCGCCAATTGAAGAAATACATGGTCTTGATAACCCTACACAGGTAGTAAAGGTAATTTCTCTCTATAGATTTGATGAAGGAGTTATTCCTCATATTAAGTCTGCTAGTCAATGCTTGGATGAGTTTGCCAACTTTATTCTTAAACAAGAAAACTTCAATGCTTATGTTGGTAGACAATTGAAACATAATTCTTATATGGTTGAACACTTGAGTGATTATATGTCTAGAGTTAAAAGTGATCTTAAGCTTATTAGTAAAAATGCTTCCATGGTTACAACTCAAATAGAACAAGTACTTAAGGCACGAGATGATTTGCTCAGTGAGTTAAATAATAAGAACAATGATAATGTTGTTAGAGTTATGACTAGAGGTGGTAAAATGACTCAGGAACCTTTGTATCCTGAGGGCCATCCTAAGAGAATTGAGTAAGATTCTCAGAGAATCAATACTGATGCACCTATTTCCTCTAAGAAAAAGAAAAAGAATACTGATAGGACTTTGCATGCTTCCAGTGAACCTGTTATTGACACACCTGAGAATCCCAATGATATTTCTATTTCCGATGCTGAGACACAATCTGGTGATGAACATGATGTTGGAAATATGCCCTAGAGGAAACAATAAAATGGTTATTATTATATTTTCCTGTTCATGATAACTGTCTATCATTCATGCTATAATTGTATTGACTCGAAACCATAATATATGTGTGAATACATAGACCACAACAAGTCTCTAGTGAGCCTCTAGTTGACTAGCTCGTTGATCAACAGATGGTCATGGTTTCCTGACTATGGACATTCGATTGCATTGATAACGGGATCACAACATTGGGAGAATGATGTGATGGACAAGACCCAATCCTAAGCATAGCACAAGATTGTGTAGTTCGTTTGCTAAAGCTTTTCTAATGTCAAGTATCATTCCTCAGACCATGAGATCGTGCAACTCCCAGATACCGTAGGAATGATTTGGGTGTACCAAATGTCACAACGTTACTGGGTGGCTATAAAGGTGCACTACAGGTATCTTCGAAAGTGTCTGTTGGGTTGGCACGAATCGAGACTGGGATTTGTCACTCCGTATGACAGAGAGGTATCTCTGGGCCCACTCGGTAATGCATCATCATAATGAGCTCAATGTGACTAAGTAGTTGGTCATGGGATCATGCATTACGGAACTGGTAAAGTGACTTGCCGGTAACGAGATTGAACGAGGTATTGGGATACCGATGATCGAATCTCGGGCAAGTAACGTACCGATTAACAAAGAGAATTGTATACAAGATTACTTGAATCCTCAACATCGTGGTTCATCCGATGAGATCATCATGGAACATGTGGGAGCCAACATGGGTATCCAGATCCCGTTGTTGGTTATTGGCCGGAGAACTGTCTCGGTCATGTCTGCATGATTCCCGAGCACGTAGGGTCTACACACTTAAGGTTCGATGACTCTAGGGTTATAAGGAAGATTTGTATGTGATTACCGAATGTTGTTTAGAGTCCCAGATGAGATCCCAGACGTCACGAGGAGTTCCGGAATGGTCCGGAGGTGAAGATTTATATATGGGAAGTCATCATACGGTCACCGGAAATATTCGGGGGTATACCGGTATTGTACGGGGACGACCGGGTGGGTCCACCTGCTCCGGAGGGCCTTATGGGCTGTAGGTGGAAGGGAACCAGCCCCAAGTGGGCTGGGCGCCACCCCCTCCCCCTAGGGTCCATGCGCCTTGGGTTGGGGGGAACCCTAAAGGGGGCGCCCCCTTGGCTTGGGGGCAAGCCCCCTCCCCCCTTGGCCACCGCCCCCCTCTAGATCCCATCTAGAGGGGCCGGCCCCCTTCCCCCCTCTCCCTATAAATAGAGGGGTGGAGGGAGGGGTGCAGCACCACATCCAAGGCGCAGCCCCTCCCCTCCCCAACACCTCTCCTCCTCCGCGTGAGCTTGGCGAAGCCCTGCCGGAGAACTGCCACTCCATCACCACCACGTCGTCGTGCTGCTGTTGGAGCCTTCTTTCTCAACCTCTCCCTCCTCCTTGCTGGATCAAGGTGCGGGAGGCGTCACCGGGCTGCACGTGTGTTGAACGCGGAGGCACCGTTGTTCGGTGCTTAGATCGGATTCGGCCGCGATCTGTATTGCTACGTGTATGACTCCTCCAACTGCGTTCTTGCAACGCTTCCGACTCGCGATCTTCAAGGGTATGAAGATGCACTCCCCTCTCTCTCATTGCTATCCATAGATTGATCTTGGTGATGTGTAGAAATTTTTTAATTTCTGCAACGATCCCCAACACATGAACTTAGTGATAATGTTAATGATGATGTTCATGTTGATGCTCAACCTAGTAATGATAATGATGTAGAGATTGTGCCTGTTGTTGATCTTGATAACCCACCGTCAAAGAATCAACGTTATGATAAGAGAGACTTTGTTTTTAGGAAGCACGGTAAGGAAAGAGAACCATGGGTTAAGAAACCCATGCCTTTTCCTCCTAAGCCATCCCAAGAAAAAGGATGATGAGGATTTTGAGCGCTTTGCTGAAATCATTAGACCTATCGTTTTGTGTATGCGTTTGACTGATATGCTTAATATGCTTCCTTATGCTAAGTATATGAAAGATATTGTCACTAATAAAAGAAGGATACCGGAAGCTGAAATTTCCACCATGCTTGCTAATTATACTTTTAAGGGTGGAATACCAAAGAAACTTGGAGATCCAGGAGTACCAACCATACCATGCTCCATGAAAAGAAACTATGCTAAAACTGCTTTATGTGATCTTGGAGCCGGTGTTAGTGTTATGCCTTTCACCTTATATCATAGACTTGATTTGAATAAGTTGACACCTACTGAAATCTCCTTGCAAATGGCTGATAAATCAACTGCTATACCCATCGGTATTTGTGAGGATGTGCCTGTTGTGGTTGCAAATGTTACTATTTTAACGGACTTTGTTATTCTTGATATTCCCGAGGATGACAATATGTCGATCACCCTTGGTACACCCTTTCTGAATATTGAAGGGGCTGTTATTGATTGCAACAAAGGCAATGTCACTTTTCATGTTAATGGTAATGAGCATATGGTAGACTTTGCGAAGAAACAACCTCAAGTTCATAGTATCAATTCTATTGGAAAATTTTCAACTATTACAATTGGAGGTTTTGATTTCCTCTTCCTACTACAACAACAAAGCCTTTAGTCCCAAGCAAGTTGGGGTAGGATAGAGGTGAAACCCATAAGATCTCGCAACCAACTCATGGCTCTGGCACATGGATAGCAAGCTTCCATGCACCCCTGTCCATAGCTAGCTCTTCGGTGATACCCCAATCCTTCAGGTCTCTCTTAACGGACTCCTCCCATGTCAAATTCGGTCTACCCCGCCCTCTCTTGACATTCTCCGCATGCTTTAGCCATACGCTATGCACTGGAGCTTCTGGAGGCCTGCGTTGGATATGCCCAAACCAACTCAGACGATGTTGGACAAGCTTCTCTTCAATTGGTGCTACCCCAACTCTATCTCGTATATCATCATTCCGGACTCGATCCTTCCTTGTGTGGACACACATCCATCTCAACATACGCATCTCCGCCACACCTAACTGTTGAACATGTCGCCTTTTAGTCGGCCAACACTCAGCGCCATACAACATTGCGGGTCGAACCGCCGTCCTGTCGAACTTGCCTTTTAGCTTTTGTGGCACTCTCTTGTCACAGAGAATGCCAGAAGCTTGGCCCCATTTCATCCATCCAGCTTTGATCCGATGGTTCACATCTTCATCAATACCCCCATCCTCCTGCAGCATTGACCCCAAATACCGAAAGGTGTCCTTCTGAGGTACCACCTGGCCATCAAGGCTAACCTCCTCCTCCTCATACCTAGTAGTACTGAAACCGCACATCATGTACTCGGTTTTAGTCCTACTAAGCCTAAACCCATCCGATTCCAAGGTTTGTCTCCATAACTCTTACTTCCTATTTACCCCCGCCCGACTATCGTCAACTAGCACCACATCATCCGCAAAGAGCATACACCATGGGATATCTCCTTGTATATCCCTTGTGACCTCATCCATCACCAATGCAAAAAGATAAGGGCTCAAAGCTGACCCCTGATGCAGTCCTATCTTAATCGGGAAGTCATCAGTGTCGACATCACTTGTTCGAACACTTGTCACAACATTATCGTACATGTCCTTGATGAGGGTAATGTACTTTGCTACGACTTTGTGTTTCTCCAAGGCCCATCACATGACATTCCGCGGTATCTTATCATAGGCCTTCTCCAAGTCAATGAACACCATATGCAAGTCCTTCTTTTGCTCCCTATATCTCTCCATAAGTTGTCGTACCAAGAAAATGGCTTCCATGGTCTACCTCCCAGGCATGAAACCAAACTGGTTTTTGGTCACGCTTGTCGTTCTTCTTAAGCGGTGCTCAATGACTCTCTCCCATAGCTTCATTGTATGGCTCATCAGCTTAATTCCACGGTAGTTAGTACAACTCTGAACATCCCCCTTGTTCTTGAAGATTGGTACTAATATACTCCGTCTCCATTCTTCTGGCATCTTGTTTGCCCGAAAAATGAGGTTGAAAAGCTTGGTTAGCCATACTATCGCTATGTCCCCGAGACCTTTCCACACCTCAATGGGGATACAATCCGGGCCCATCGCCTTGCCTCCCTTCATCCTTTTTAAAGCCTCCTTGACCTTAGACTCCTGGATTCGACACACAAAACGCATGCTGGTCTCATCAAAAGAGTCGTCCAGTTCAATGGTAGAGCTTTCATTCTCCCCATTGAACAGCTTGTCCAAGTACTCCCGCCATCTATGCTTAATCTCCTCGTCCTTCACCAAGAGTTGGCCTGCTCCGTCCTTGATGCATTTGACTTGACCAATATCCCTCGTCTTCCTCTCTCGGATCTTGGCCATCTTATAGATCTCCCTTTCGCCTTCCTTCGTGCCTAACCGTTGGTAGAGGTCCTCATACGCCCGACCCCTTGCTTCACCAACAGCTCGCTTTGCGGCCTTCTTCGCCATCTTGTACTTCTCTATGTTGTGTGCACTCCTATCCAGGTATAGGCGTCTGAAGCAATCTTTCTTCTCTTTAATCGCCTTTTGGACATCATCATACCACCACCAGGTATCCTTATCTTTGCGTCTCCTTCCCCTGGACACTCCAAACTCCTCTGAGGCCACCTTATGAATGCAAGTCGCCATCTTCATCCACACATTGTACGCATCCCCTCCTTCCTCCCAAGGGCCCTCCTTAATGACCCTCTCCTTGAACGCCTGAGCTACCTCCCCCTTGAGCTTCCACCACTTTGTTCTAGCGACTTTAGCCCGCTTATCCCGCTGGACACAAATCCGAAAGCGGAAGTCAACAACCACCAACTTATGCTAGGGTACAACAGTCTCTCCAGGTATCACCTTTCAGTCTAGGCACGCACGCCTATCTTCCCTTCTCGAGAGGATGAAATCAATCTGGCTAGAGTGTTGGCCACTACTAAAAGTCACCAGATGTGATTCTCTCTTTCTAAAGAGGGTGTTGTCTACAATCATGTTGTAGGCTAGAGCAAAGCTTAAGACATCTTCTCCTTCTTGATTCCTGATGCCATAGCTAAAGCCCCCATGCGCCCCTTCAAAACCTGTGTTAGATGTACCCATGTGGCCATTGAGGTCTCCTCCTATGAAGAGCTTCTCACCAATCGGTACACTCCTAACCATGTCTTCCAGGCCTTCCCATAACTCCCTCTTGGTGTTCTCATTGTGGCCTACTTGCGGGGCATACACGCTGATAACATTGAGAACCAAGTCCTCAACTACCAGCTTGACCAGGATAATCCGGTCCCCACATATCTTGACGTCTACCACTCCATACTTGAGGCTCTTGTTGATCAAGATGCCTACGCCATTTCTATTTGCAGCCATCCCCGTGTACCATAGCTTGAAGCCGGTATCCTCCACCTCCTTCGCCTTCTGTCCTCTCCATTTGGTTTCTTGGACACAAAGGATATCAACACATCTCCTCACTGCTGCATCAACTAGCTCCCGAAGCTTCCCTGTCAGAGACCCTACATTCGAGCTACCTAAGCGAATCCTCCTAGGCTCGGCTAGCTTCCTCACCCTTCGCGCTTGTCGAGTCAAATGCGAAGACCCTTGCTCATTTTCCACTACATTCGGGCGCCGATATAGCGCGCCACTAAGGATGCGACGACCCGATCCTCGCTCACTTGCCACCGTATCTGGATCAAGATACGGCGCGCCACCTGGCGGGTGACGGCTCGGCCCTTGCCCATTTTCCACCACACCCGGGTTCCGATGTGGCGCGTCGCTGAGAGGGTTACGCCCCAATGAAAATCTTCTGGGTTTCATCTCCATAAGAGTGGCTGAGTTTTTACGTTGGCTCACCAAGCCTATCACAACCCTCCTCCTTTACCCGGGCTTGGGACCGGTTATGTTGAGACAACATAGGCGGAGTTGAATTCCCCCTTCCTACTATCAAAAAGAAATATAATATTCTTATTATTGGGGACATGCATATCCCCATTGAGGTAATGATACGTCTCCGTCGTATCTATAATTTTTGATTGTTCCATGCCAATATTATTCAACTTTCATATAGTTTTGGCAACTTTTTGTACTATTTTTGGGACTAACATATTGATCCAGTGCCCAGTGCCAGTTCATGTTTGTTGCATGTTTTATGTTTCACAGAAACCCAATATCAAACAGAGTCCAAACGGGATAAAAACAGACGGAGAATTATTTTGGAATATTTGTGATTTTTGGGAGGAAGAATCAACGCGAGATGGTCCCCGAGGGGCCCACGAGATAGGGGGGCGCGCCCTGGACTCTCCTGGGCACCCCGTAAGGTGGTTGGCACTCTTCTTTTGCGGAAAGAAAGCTAATTTTATGGGAAAAATCTGGGAAAAAGATTCACCCCAATCGGAGTTACGGATCTCCGGATATAAAAGAAACGGTGAAGGGGCAGAATCAGGGAACGCAGAAATAGAGAGAGACAGAGAGATAGATCCAATCTCGGAGGGGCTCTCACCCCTCCCAAGCCATGGGAGCCAAGGACCAGAGGGGAAACCCTTCTCCCATCTAGGGAGAAGTTCAAGGAATAAGAATAAGAAGGGGGGCTCTCTCCCCCTTGCTTCCGGTGGCGCCGGAACACCGCCGGAGGCCATCATCATCACCGCGATCTACACCAACACCTCCGCCATCTTCACCAACATCTCCATCACCTTCCCCCATCTATATTCAGCGGTCCACTCTCCCACAACCCGCTGTACCCTCTACTTAAACATGGTGCTTTATGCTTCATATTATTATCCAATGATGTGTTGCCATTCTATGATGTCTGAGTAGATCTTCGTTGTCCTATCTGTGATCGATGAATTACTATGATTGGTTTAATTTGCTTGTGGTTATGTTGTTGTCCTATTGTTCCCTCCGTGTCACGCAAGTGTGAGGGACTCCCGCTATAGGGTTTTGGAATACGTTCATGATTCGCTTATAGTGGGTTGCTAGAGTAACAGAAGCTTAAACCCGAGTAAGGGGATTGTTGCGTATGGGATAAAGGGGACTTTATGCTTTAATGCTATGGTTGGGTTTTACCTTAATGATCTTTAGTAGTTGCGGATGCTTGCTAGAGTTCCAATCATAAGTGCATATGATCCAAGAAGAGAAAGTATGTTAGCTTATGCCTCTCCCACATAAAACTTTCTATTGGTCTAGTAAAGTAGTCAATTGCTTAGGGAAAATTTCACAACTCCTACCACCACTTTTCCACACTCGCTATATTTACTTTATCGCTTCTTTATCTAAACATCCCCCACTTTTTATTTACGTGTTCTTTATTATCTTGCAAACCTATCCAACAACACCTACAAAGTACTTCTAGTTTCATACTTGTTCTAGGTAAAGCGAACACTAAGCGTGCGTAGAGTCGTATCAATGGCAGATAGGACTTGAGAGGGTATTTCTTCTACCTTTAGCTCCTCGTTGTGTTCGACACTCTTACTTATTGAAAGAGGCTACAATTGATCCCGTATACTTGCGGGTTATCAAGACCTTTTTCTGGCGCGTTGCTGGGGAGTCATAGCGTGGGGTGAATATGCTCGTGTGTGTTTGTTTGCTTTATCACTAAGTAATTTTTATTTGCTATTCTTAGTTGTTTTCTATCTTTAGTTATGGGTAGGAAACGAAAAATACCAAAAAATTAGTTGTACCTACTGAACCAATGGTTGAAGAACCACTCAAAATCTATCACACTCCTGAAGCTTTTTACTTGGATCATCTTCGATCCCTTTGTGCTCGTGCTGAAACCCCCACTAGCATAGTTGAGGGCAAATCTTTAGATGAGCATGCTTGTTATGTGCGACACCGTATATCTGAAAAAGGGAAACTTTTACTGGATCAAATTCATCGTTTGGAATGATATGCTTGGAATTTATGTGAACTATATGATTTTACTTGTTGTTCTGAAAACCCTAAGAAACACCTTCCCTACCAATGTGAGTTTAGTGATAATGGAATCGTATCTTCGTATGCTAAGGGTGTTTATAATTACTATGATGTTCAACAAATTGAAGAATTTGTTGCTTTTAAGGGTGCTTATGAAATTGATTCTTTGATCGAAAAGTATGATGCTACTCTCTACAAATCTGAAAATGTTGCCATACTTGAATATTGTTATGATAATTATGCTTCTAATGCCTATGTTAAACTATATATTGAGGACTTCTCCGCTGTCCAAGAAGAGATTAATGTTTTACAGGAGTCTATGGAAGAAGAAGTTGATGAAACTGTGAGCTCATTGGATGAAAAATATGATGGGGAGAGCGAAGAACAAAAGGAGGAAGAGCGGATTAGCTACCCGTGCCCACCTTCTAATGAGAGTAACTCTTCGACTCATACATTGTTTAATTTCCCTTCGTGCTTACTGAAGGATGATTGCTATGATGATTGCTATGATCCCGTTGATTCTCTTGAAATATCCCTTTTTGATGATGCTCGCTATGCTTGTGGCCAAGATGCCAATATGAGTTATGCTTATGGAGATGAACTTGCTATAGTTCCTTATGTTAAACATGAAATTGTTGCTATTGCACCCATGCATGATAGTCCTATTATCTTTTTGAATTCTCCCTACTACACTATATCGGAGAAGTTTGCCCTTATTAAGGATTATATTGATGGGTTTCCTTTCACCGTTGCACTTGATAATTTTGATGAATATAATATGCATGTGCTTGCTGCTCCTACTTGCAATTATTATGAGAGAGGAACTATATCTCCACCTCTCTATGTTTCCCATACTATGAAATTGCAAGAAACTGCTTATACTATGCATTGGCCTTTACTATGTGTGCATGAATTGTTCTTTTATGACATGTCGATGCATAGGAAGAGAGTTAGACTTTGTTGTTGCATGATATATGTTACTTTATGCTCACTACTAAATTGCAAATCATTGTTAATTAAAATTGGCTTTGATATACCTTGGGATCCGGGTGGATCCATTACTTGAGCACTATATGCCTAGCTTAATGGCTTTAAAGAAAGCGCTGCCAGGGAGACAACCCGGAAGTTTTAGAGAGTCATTTATTTCTGTTGTGTGCTTTCATATAGTCTAAAAACAAAAAAAAATAAAGAGGGGAACCCAAAACTTTTCAAAAAGGAAAGTGAAAGTGAGAGAGACAAGCATTGTTGAAGTGGGAGAACTCCTTGAACTTTGTTCATGCTCATGGAAACTTTGTGAATCTTAGTTATAGACACTTTTCATCAAAAATAATTATCCCCTTGTACAATTCCATTGTATTATAAAAATAATGTGCCAAGGTTTGCCTTTAGGATGTTTACAATGCTTGTTGTTTTGTACGGTGCAGGACAGAAACTTTACCTGTAATGCGCGATTTTACATGTTTTGATGGAATGTCAAACTGTTCTGATTCGTTTTGCATTGTTTTTCTGTACAAATTTTTTATTTTTCCTAATTTTGGTAGAATTGTTGGGGTAACAGAGGTATGGTGAATGTTCATATTGCTACAGACTGTTCTGTTTTTGACAGATTCTGTTTTTGATGCATGGTTTGCTTGTTTTGATGAATCTATCAATTTATATCAGTGGATTAAGCCATGGACAAGCTATATTACAGTAGACACAATGCAAAAACAAAATATGAATTAGTTTGCAACAGTACTTAGAGTGGTGATTTTCTTTATTATACTAACGGATCTTACCGAGTTTTCTGTTGAAGTTTTGTGTGGATGAAGTCTCTAATCGAGGAGGTCTCAATATGAGGAAAAGGAAGAGAGTCAAGAGCTCAATCTTGGGGATTCCCAAGTCACCCCAAGTAAATATTCAAGGAGACTCAAGCATCTAAGGTTGGGGATGCCCTGGAAGGCATCCCCTCTTTCTTCAACAAGTATCGGTATGTTTTCAAATTCGTTTCGTTCATGCGACATATGCAAGTCTTGGAGCGTCTTTTGCATTTAGTTTTCACTTTTTTTATGCACCATGCTGGTATGAGATGGTCCTTGGTTTATTTATAGAATGGTCTTTGCGCTTCACTTATATCTTTTGAGTATGGCTTTATAGAATGCTTCATGTGCTTCACTTATATCATTTGAAGTTTGGATTGCTTGTTTCTCTTTACATAGAAAACCGCCATTTGTAGAATGCTCTTTTGCTTCACTTATAATTGTTAGAGTGTGGGCATATCTTTTTTAGAAAGAATTAAACTCTCTTGCTTCACTTATATCTATTTAGAGAGATGATAGGAATTGGTCATTCACATGGTTAGTCATAAAATCCTACATAAACTTGTAGATCACTGAATATGATATGTTTGATTCCTTGCAATAGTTTTGCGATATAGAGATGATAATATGTGGGAGGTACTAGTAGGTGGTTGTGTTTGGCATGCACATATGGTAAAAGTTGTGTGACAAATTTGTTGCATGGGGTGCTCTTTTAATTGTCTTCCTTATGTGTGGAGGTCGGGATCGCGCGATGGTTAACTCCTACCAACCCTTCCCTAGGAGCATGCGTAGTAGTACTTTGCTTCGAGGGCAAGTAGACTTTTGCAATAAGTATATGAGTTCTTTATGACTAATGTGAGTCCATGGATTATACGCACTCTTACATTTCTGCAATTTCCTAGCCTCTACGGTACCGTGCATTGCCCTTTCTCACCTCGAGAGTTGGTGCAAACTTCGCCGGTGCATCCAAACCCCATGATATGATACGCTCTATCACACATAAGCCTCCTTATATCTTTCTCAAAACAGCCACCATACCTACCTATCATGGCATTTCCATAGCCATTCCGAGATTGCCATGCAACTTACATCATCATCATATACATGACTTGAGCATTCATTGTCATATTGCTTTGCATGATCGTAAGATAGCTAGCATGATGTTTTCATGGCTTGTCCGTTTTTTGATGTCATTGCTATGCTAGATCATTGCACATCCCGGTACACCGCCGGAAGCATACATATAGAGTCATATCTTTGTTCGAGATATCGAGTTGTAATATTAAGTTGTGAGTAAATAAAAGTGTGATGATCATCATTATTAGAGCATTGGCCAAGTGAGGAAAGGATGAAGGAGACAATGATTTCCCCACAAGTCGAGATGAGACTCCGGACTTTATGAAAAATAAAAGAGGCCAAAAGAAACCCAAATAAAAAAAGAGGCCAAAGAAGCCCACCAAAAAAATAAAAATAAAAATAAAGAGGAGAAAATAAAAAAATGAGAGAAAATGAGAGAAGGGGCAATGTTACTATCCTTTTACCACACTTGTGCTTCAGAGTAGCACCATGTTCTTCATATAGAGAGTCTCTTGAGTTATCACTTTCATATACTAGTGGGAATTTTCATTATAGAACTTGGCTTGTATATTCCGGTGATGGGCTTCCTCAAATGCCCGAGGTCTTCATGAGCAAGCAAGTTGGATGCACACCCACTTAGTTTCTAGTTTGAGCTTTCATACACTTATAGCTCTTAGTGCATCTGTTGCATGGCAATCCCTACTCCTCACATTTTCATCAATTGATGGGCATCTCCATAGCCCGTTGATTAGCCGCGTCGATGTGAGACTTTCTCCTTTTTTGCTTCTCCACATAAACCTCCACCATCATATTCTATTCCACCTATAGTGCTATGTCCATGGCTTGCGCTCATGTATTGCGTAAGAGTTGAAAAAGCTGAAGCGCGTTAAAAAGTATGAACCAATTGCTTGGCTGAAACCGGGGTTGTGCATGATGGGAGTATTTTGTGTGATGAAAATGAAGCATAGCCTAACTATATGATTTTGTAGGGATAGCATTCTTTAGCATTGATATTTTGAAAGACATGATTGTTTGTTGGGATGCCCTAAGTATTATTGTTTTTATGTCAAATGATAGACTATTGCCTTGAATCACTTGTGTCTTAATATTCATGCCATGATTAGATATATGATCAAGATTATGCTAGCTAGCATTCCACATCAAAAATTATATTTTTTATCATTTACCTACTCGAGGACGAGCAGGAATTAAGCTTGGGGATGCTGATACGTCTCCGTCGTATCTATAATTTTTTATTATTCCACACCAATATTATTCAACTTTCATATACTTTTGGCAACTTTTTATACTATTTTTGGGACTAACATATTGATCTAGTGCCCAGTGTCAGTTCCTGTTTGTTGCATGTTTTATGTTTTGCAGAAACCCAATATCAAACGGAGTCCAAACAGGATAAAAACGGACGGAAAATTATTTTGGAATATTTATCATTTTTGGGAGGAAGAATCAACGCAAGACGGTGCCCGATGGGCCCACGAGACAGGGGGGCACGCCCCAGGGAGGCAGGCGCGCCCTTGACTCTCCTGGGCACCCCGTAAGGCGGTTGACGCTCTTCTTTTTCCGCAAGAAAGCTAATTTTATGAGAAAAATCTGGGCGAAAGATTCACCCCAATTGGAGTTATGGATCTCCGGATATAAAAGAAACGGTAAAGGGGCAGAATCAGGGAACGCAGAAACAGAGAGAGACAGAATGATAGATCCAATCTCGGAGGGGCTCTCGCCCTCCCAAGCCATGGGAGCCAAGGACCAGAGGGGAAACCCTTCTCCCATCTAGGGAGAAGGTCAAGGAAGAAGAATAAGAAGGGGGCTCTCTCCCCCTTTCTTCCGGTGGCGCCAGGACACCGTCGGGGGCCATCATCATCGCTGTGATCTACACCAACACCTCCGCCATCTTCACCAACATCTCCATCACCTTCCCACATCTATATTCAGCGGTCCACTCTCCCGCAACCCACTATACCCTCTACTTAAACATGGTGCTTTATTCTTCATATTATTATCCAATGATGTGTTGCCATCCTATGATGTCTGAGTAGATTTTCGTTGTCCTATCGGTGATCGATGAATTGCTATGATTGGTTTAATTTGCATGTGGTTATGTTGATGTCCTATTGTGCCCTCCGTGTCATGCAAGCGTGAGGGATTCCCGCTGTAGGGTGTTGCAATACGTTCATGATTTGCCTATAGTGGGTTGCTAGAGTGACAGATGCTTAAACCCGAGTAAGGGGATTGTTGCGTATGGGATAAAGGGGACTTGATGCTTTAATGCTATGGTTGGGTTTTACCTTAATGATCTTTAGTAGTTGCAGATGCTTGCTAGAGTTCAAATCATAAGTGCATATGATCCAAGAAGAGAAAGTATGTTAGCTTATGCCTCTCCCACATAAAACTTGCTATCGGTCTAGTATAGTAGTCAATTGCTTAGGGACAATTTCACAACTCCTACCACCACTTTTCCACACTCGCTATATTTACTTTATTGCTTCTTTATCTAAACAACCCCTACTTTTTATTTACGTGTTCTTTATTACCTTGCAAACCTATCCAACAACACATACAAAGTACTTCTAGTTTCATACTTGTTCTAGGTAAAGCAAACACTAAGCATGCGTAGAGTCGTATCAGTGGCAGATAGGACTTGAGAGGGTATTTGTTCTACCTTTAGCTCCTCGTTGGGTTTGACACTCTTACTAATCGAAAGAGGCTACAATTGATCCTGTATACTTGTGGGTTATCAGGTAACTTAGTGTTATTCGAAAATTCTCCGGCTTCATGTTATTCGAAAGAGGTTTGTTAACAAGACTTGATCAACCTTGTTAGTGGACTCCTTTTGATGAGCATGAGATATATGAATTTAGAAGGCACAACTTTCTGTACCCTCCTTTTACTTTTTGTTATTTAGAATAAATAAAGCAAAAATAGTTTTTCTGTCTGTTTTCTGAATTATCCTTGCAATAAAAAATGGGATTTTTACATCTGTGCCCCTGGTTCCTTAGCTCTACTCATTCATCCCCGCGCTCTTAACTTTTGCTCAGTTTTCCCCACTCCCTTGCCTGAAACCCTCATAACTGGGCACAACGGACATTGTCGTCGGGTCAAAGGCTTGACCGTTAACTCTGACTAGTGGGGCCACACTGGACTGTGTCGTCCGTTCGACCTCACAAGTGGGGCCGCGCTGGGTGGTGTCACTGTTTGACCGTTGGGCTGTGGTTTCGTTGGCCGTCCCTTGCATTAAACGTCTGCGCGTGCCTCCAGGACAAAAGCCTACTATGCATGCACCCAACAAATCCTGCTTGCATGCGTCGATCGAGCCTGCATGCGCCGATGCCATGATCCCTGCATGCGCCGACCGAGCCTGCATGCGCCGATGCGTCCGCCATGATGCACTGATCGAGCAGCTTTCTTGCACGCCAGCTGCCACGGATACAGTGACGGTCACTGCCGCTGGTTCCTCTCTTCTAGCTAGGTGGCTACATATTTGTGGCTTGTGTAAAAAAAGAGCCACTCCCTTGCTTAGTTGTACTCATTCATCCGTACTAACAAAGCTTGCTTGCATGCACTAGGTGGTTACTAACAAGGGAACCCTACTAACAGGCCGAGCTCTCTAAGAAAATAATCAACAAATATGTAGTCCCAATATAGGGCCAACAAGCCCATAGCACGATCATATATACCAAACTAGGAAGAACTTAATAATAGAATAGATCAAAAACTTAATACTAGAAATTAAGAAAAGGGCCAACAAGCCCATAGCAAATCCAACATAGTTCAACTACAACTTAACATAACATAGACTAAAAAAGATAGAGGGTTTAGAACCCTAGCCGCCACCTTCTCCACCTCGCTCCTCCTCCGGGCGCCCTTTTCACTGCTCCTCCGGGGCATCACTACAAAAAAATACACTTCCATGATGATACGTGTTTGTCATAGTAGGTTGTGTTTTTTGTCATGCATGTACATCCATGACGATTTTATGACAGAATCAAGATAGTCATACATGTGCTGTCGTAGAAGTGTTCCCTGACATTACCAAAATTATCGTCACGGAAGTGTCCACTTCCATGACAATAAATCGCGCGTCACATAAGTTCTTACGTCAAGGGTGATCGACACGTGGCATCCACCGTAATGGAACACCGTTAAGCTATCAGGTCCGGTTTTGGATCCGATAACCCGTTAACAGCCCGGACCAATGGGGATTTTCCACGTGTAAAATAATCATTGGCCGAAGCAAACACGTGTTGCCTCACCGTTGGGACAGATGTCATCCACTCATTGGACAGGAGGCGCCTATGATAGGTTGACACGTGGCACGGCCCAACAGTGGCCCATTCCGATGAAAAAGGCCAGCCCAGTAAAAATTAGTAGGCCGGCCCATATAAGGCCTACTTGTGTCAGGTCCATTTAAGCCCACGGCCCATACGAGATGTGCCAATTCGGCCCGTCAACGGCTTGTTAAAGATTTGACACCATTGCAGCCCATCATCAGTTCGAGCCCGTTAACAGCCCGCTATATATTTGGGCAAAATATCGGCCCGATGAGATTTCGGCCTGTTAACGGCCCATTCAATGGATGGGCCAATTTTTAGGATGTACATCTTTCGGCCTTTGAGCGACCCATTTAAATGTTGGGCTAATTTCCGGCCTGGTGTGTCTTTCAGCCTGTTGACGGACCATAAATCTGATGGGCCATTTGTAGTCGGACCTGAGTTTCGGCATTTTAGCGGCCCATTTAAGTGTTGGGCCAATTTCCGGCCCGGTATCACTTTCAGCCTGTTGACGACCCATAAATCAGTTGGGCCATTTGTAGTCGGACCTGAGTTTTGGCCTCTTAGCGACCCATTAAGTGTTGGGCCAATTCTCGGCCCTGTGTGCCTTTCGGCCTGTTGACGGACCATAAATGAGTTGGGCTATTTGTAGTCGGACCTTAGTTTTTGCCTTTTAGCGGCCCATGCTCTTCATGGTCCAGTACAAGCCCGCTGTCTCTTTCGGCCTGCTAAAGGCCAACAGTATAGTTGGGCCATATGTACCCCAAACTTAGTAACGGCCTGTTAACGGCCCGTGAAATAAATTGGGCCCACCTGTTGCTCGCTTCGATGTCGGCCTGTTAACAACCCGGGAGGTAAGAGGGCCGGCCATTAACTTCCGGCCTAGTAACGGCCCATTAACTTAATGGGCCCACTAAAGTTTGTTCATGTCTTTAGGCCAAATTGGATAATTTGAGCCCATTACGACGAGCAATTATGCATAGGACCAAAACCGATGAAGCAAAGTTACAGCATACAGGGAATAACATTGCACATCCAGCATATATTATAGGAAATTACATCCACTAGGCAATCAAAGATTGATGCTAGTGCAAATAAATGAGCAGAACCTAACCATCTACAACGTCATAATTTGCAACCTCAGCACAGTGACGCCCATAAGCATGTAGGCAAGTTCTTGCTGCTTTGCTACACTGTCTCTGAAAACATTGATCAGTTGTTGTGTCGCACGACTCTGCACCTCTGATTCATCCACCATTTCCATCATTGCTTCAACCATTAATTGGTTCACAAACATACATTTATTCCGTTGCATTCGAGACAGAGGATACTGAACAGATTCAGATGGCGATTTTGTCAGGCTTGTATTATTGATAGTGGAGAGTGTCTCGACCACTGCATCATAACATAAATTAGAACGGGAACCAAACAGATTAATCATGAGTTATTGCCATATTACCTGGCCTAGATTTACTGGAAAGAAACAATGGGGTTGCCTTGCTGTTTTCAGAGTTTGTCTTCTTATCTTCAGCAGCCTGCACAAAATTAACACACTAGCATTGCTATCATTGGACAAGTCAGATAATAGGAAAGCAACATTGACACAGCGAATGTTTGGGAAACTAGCCTAGACCAAATGCACACAATATGGCACAGCTATCATCAGCCGGGTAAGGTAATACGAAAGCAACATTGACACAATGAATGAATGGGCAACCAAAGAAGCACTACAATTGAGTAATATGCGTGATATGAGATAGTACATTCATGCAGCTCAGTATGCAAAACTACCAGGCAGTTTTCCTTACAAAAAACAACATTGGCGCCTTTAACATTTTGCTACAACTAATTTTAGATCCGATAAAGGTTAGATTCACGCCGATTAACAAAATACATGCTGATGTAAAAATACAGTGATATACAACAGGTACTTACATTAGCATTGGAGCACAAAGAATTCCCACAAGATATTTTCCTCGAATACGATCCCAATGGAGGAAGTCTTCTATCGTTTAACCTTATTTTCTAAAAGAGATATGGGTAAGAAACATGTAGAAAATATGATCAGAATGCTATAAAATTTCATGATGCGAGGATACGCACACGCTTCTTAGAATGGAGTTGACATTCTTTTGCTGGACTGGAGCGGACTAGTTCTTTGGCCACTGGAATCTGCTTATTATCAGTGAGAGTTGGGTTTCTCTGTGCTGGAGCAGTATCTATGAAAAATGGAGTTGGTTTATTATCTCCTGGCGTTTGGATCTTTTGCAAAGACCTGGTTTGTAACCCTTCAGATTCTAACATAGCCATCTTCCCCTTGCATGCTTTATATAGAAGAATGGTGATTCAGTTATAAAACATGCTACAACAGAGATGGAATAGGTACTGAAGAATAGAAAGGCATGACATATTGACATGTATTCCCTCCATCCGGAAAATGGATGGGTCTAGGCGTATTTCAGTTCTAGATACATCCAGTTTTATCCATTTCTACGACATGTAATCCGGACGGAGGGAGTATGATGTAAGAGCTAGGGATACAACAGGACACCACAGTAAAGAAAACACTGAAAAACCCATTGCAGAACCAAATTTTTCAAACCCACTGATATGAGGTAGTACACTCATGCAGCTCAGGATGGAAAACTACCAGGTAGTTTTCCTTACAAAAATCAACATTGTGGCCTTTAATCATACATTTTGCTACAACTAAATTTAGATCAGATAAAGGTTGGATTCACACCGATTAACAAAATACATGCTGATGTAAAAATATAGTGATATACAACAGGTACTTACATCTACATTGGAGCACAGAGAATTCCTACAAGAATCTTTCCTCATAAATGATACCATTGCAGAAATTCTTCTATCTGTTAAGCTTATTTTCTAAAAGAGAGATGGGTAAGAAACATGTAGAAAATATGATAAGCATGCTATAAAATTTCATGATGCAAGGATACGCACAAGCTTCCTAGAATGGAGTTGACATATTTTTGCTCGACTGGAGCGGACTAGTTCTTTGGCCACTGGAATCTGCTTATTTTCAGTAGGAGTTGGGTTTCTCTGTGCTGGAGCAGTATCTATAAAAACTAGAGTTGGTTTATTATCTCCTGGCGTTTGGATCTTTTGCGAAGGCCTTGTTTATAACCCTTTAGATTCTAACATAGTCGTCTTCCCCTTGCATGCCTTGTATAGAAGAATGGTGCTTTAATTATAAAACATGCGACAGCATGATACGTCTCCAACGTATCTACTTTTTCAAACACTTTTGCCCTTGTTATGGACTCTAACTTGCATGATTTGAATGAAACTAACCCGGACTGACGCTATTTTCAGCAGAACTGCCATGATGTTTGAGGGAGTCCCGGACTAGGGGGTGTCCGGATAGCCAAACTATCATCTTTGGCCAGACTCCTGGACTATGAAGATACAAGATTGAAGACTTTGTCCCGTGTCCGGATGGGACTTTCCTTGGCGTGGAAGGCAAGCTTGGCGATGCGGATATGTAGATCTCCTACCATTGTAACCGACTCTGTGTAACCCTAACCCTCTTCGGTGCCTATATAAACCGGAGGGTTTTAGTCCGTAGGACGAACAACAATCATACCATAGGCTAGCTTCTAGGGTTTAACCTCTCTGATCTCGTGGTAGATCTACTCTTGTAATACCCATATCATCAATATCACTCAAGCAAGAGTAGGGTTTTACCTCCATCGAGAGGGCCCGAACCTGGGTAAAAACATCGTGTCCCTTGTCTCCTGTTACCATCCGCCTAGATGCACAGTTTGGGACCCCCTACCCTAAGATCCGCCTGTTTTGACACCGACATTGGTGCTTTCATTGAGAGTTCCTCTATGTCGTCATCTTTAGGCCCGATGGCTCCTTCGATCATCAACAACGATGCGGTCCTGGGTGAGACTTTTCTCCCCGGACAGATCTTCGTATTCGGCGGCTTTGCACTGCGGGCCAATTTGCTTGGCCATCTGGAGCAGATTGAAAGCTACGCCCCTGGCCATCAGGTCAGATTTGGAAGTTTGAACTACACGGCTGACGTCCATGGAGACTTGATCTTCGATGGGTTCGAGCCCCAGCCAAGCGCGCCGCACTGTCACGATGGGCATGATCTAGCTCTGCCGCCGAATGGTGCCCTGGAGGCCGCACTAGTGTCCGCTCTGACCCTTAGCTCGGAGCCGACTGCACCGATCGAGGACGGGTGGCTGGACACCGCCTCGGGGGCTGCGATCTCTACGACGATTGAGCCGAACACCATCCCTGTCCTTTGCAAGGCTCATAACTCCAAGGTGCCGGACTCCTCTCCGAACTCCGAACCTTCCGCGCCCCTGTCAATCGAATCCGAATGGGCGCCGGTCATGGAATTCACCGCCGCGGACATCTTTCAGCACTCACCCTTTGGCAACATCCTGAATTCACTAAAGTCTATCTCTTTATCAGAGAGCCCTGGCCGGACTATGGTTAGGAAGGTTGGGATGCGGACGACGAAGAAATTCAAAGCCCACCCACCACCCACTTCGTAGCCACTGTCGATGATTTAACCGACATGCTTGACTTCGACTCCGAAGACATCGACGGTATGGACGACGATGCAGGAGACGACCAAGAACCAGCGCCTACAGGGCACTGGAAGGCCACCTCGTCATATGATATTTACATGGTGGACATCCCAAAAGATGGGAATGGCGATGAAACAACGGAGGATGACCCCTCCAAGAAACAGCTTAAGCGCCAGCGTCAGCGGCGCCGCTTTAAATCCCGCCACAGCAAAAACGGTGATTCCGGCACGGGAGACAATAACACCCCGGACAGTGCCGAAGACAACTCCCTCCAGCAGGATTCAGTGCGGGAGGATGGAGAAGCCAGCCCTCATGAGAGAGCGGCAGGCAGAGAGGTAGAGGACGATAATTACATGCCTCCCTCCGAAGACGAGGCAAGCCTAGACGACGACGAATTTGTCGTGCCTGAGGATCCCGTCGAACAAGAGCGTTTCAAACGCAGGCTTATGGCCACGGCAAGCAGCCTCAAGAAAAAGCAGCAACAGCTTAGAGCTGACCAAGACTTGCTAGCTGACAGATGGACTAAAGTCCTTGCGGCCGAAGAGTATGAACTCGAACGCCCCTCCAAGAGCTACCCAAAACGCAGGCTGCTACCCCGATTAGAAGAGGAAGCACCTAAACCAACATCACCGGAGCATAATACGGCCGACCGGCCACCTCATGGCCGCGACAGAGAGGCCTCTCGGCCCTACACTCAAGCCGCACCCCGGCGCCGCTCAAAAAATACCAAGGCGCGGGAAAATGCGCCAGACCTGTGGGATATACATGAGGACAAGGCAAGGCAAACAAGATCGATCTACGAATCGCGTGGGCGCCCCACGATACGTGATGATAACCGTCACGCCGGATATGGCAATTACGGCCGGGCCGAACACAGTAGACAAAGCTCATTTGAGCTACGTCGTGATATAGCCCAATACAGAGGCGCCGCACACCCACTATGCTTCACAGACGAAGTAATGGATCATCAAATCCCTGAGGGTTTCAAACCCGTAAACATTGAATCATACGGTGGCACAATAGATCCTGCGGTCTGGATCGAGGACTATCTCCTTCATATCCATATGGCCCGCGGCGATGATATACTCGCCATCAAATACTTCCCACTCAAGCTTAAAGGACCAGCTCGGCATTGGCTTAACAGCTTGCCAGTAGAGTCAATTGGTTGTTGGGAAGATCTGGAAGCCGCATTCCTCGACAACTTCCAGGGCACCTATGTGCGACCACCAGACGCCGATGACCTAAGCCACATAATTCAGCAGCCAGAAGAATCGGCCAAACAATTCTGGACACGGTTCCTAACCAAGAAAATCAAATCGTTGACTGTCCGGATGCAGAGGCCCTTGCAGCCTTCAAACATAACATCCGCGACGAGTGGCTTGCCCGGCACCTAGGACAGGAAAAGCCGAAACCCATGGCAGCCCTCACAACACCCATGACCCGCTTTTGCGCGGGAGAAGACACCTGGCTAGCTTTTAGTAACAACTTGACCAAGAGCCCTGGTAATTCGGATACCAAGGACAGCAAAGGCAGGTCGCATTGCAACAAGCACAAGCGCCGCATTAATGGCGATAATACTGAGGATACGGCAGTCAATGCCGGATTCAGAGGCTCTAAACCCGGTCAGCGGAAAAAGCCATTCAAAAGAAATACTCTGGGCCCGTCCAATTTGGACCGAATACTCGATCGCTCGTGCCAGATACACGGCACCCCCGAAAAGCTAGCCAATCACACCAACAGGGATTGTTGGGAGTTCAAGCAGGCAGGCAAGTTAAATGCCGAAAACAATGACAAGGGGCTGCATAGCAATGACGAGGAGGAGCCCCGGCCGTCGAACAATAGAGGACAGAAGGGCTTCCCCCCACAAGTGCGGACAGTGAACATGATATACACAACCCACATACTCAAAAGGGAGCGAAAGCGTGCACTAAGGGACATATATGCGATGGAGCTAGTCGCCCCAAAGTTCAATCTGTGGTCCTCCTGCCCGATCACTTTTGATCGAAGGGACCACCCCACTAGCATCCGCCATGGCGGATTCGCCGCATTGGTTCTAGACCCAATCGTTGATGGATTTCGGCTCACTAGAGTCCTGATGGACGGCGGCAGTAGCCTGAACCTGCTTTATCAGGATACAGTGTGCAAGATGGGCATAGACCCCTCAAGGACTAAACCCACAAAGACGACCTTCAAAGGCGTCATACCAGGTGTAGAGGCCAACTGTACAGGCTCAGTTACACTTGAAGTGGTCTTCGGATCACCGGATAACTTCTGAAGCGAGGAATTAATCTTCGACATAGTCCCGTTCCGCAGCGGCTATCACGCACTGCTTGGACGAACCGCATTTGCAAAGTTCAATGCGGTGCCGCACTATGCATACCTCAAGCTCAAGATGCCAGGCCCTCGAGGACTCATTACGGTCAATGGAAACACCAAACGCTCTCTTCGAACGGAGGAGCATACAGCGGCCCTAGCGGCAGAAGTACAAAGCAGCCTCTTAAGGCAATTCTCGAGTCCGGGTATTAAACGTTCGGACACCGTCAAGCGCGCCCGGAGTAACCTACAACAAGACCGCCTGGCACGTTCCGAGCACGCGTAGCCATGCGGTCCCAACCCCAGCCCTCGCGAAACTGCGAAACTAGTACTACGCGTACATAACTACGCTCTGGAAATACCATGGGCATAGGGGGAGGGGCACGACCACGGCAGGCCCAGAATGCGGATCAACCGCACCAGGGGCTCCTAATTGTGTCATTCTTCTTTTTTTCTCTCTTACTTTTAGGACTCCTTTATCAATAAGCCTTGTCCGGCAGTAGAACCGCCGAACACACGATGCAACAACCAGGGAAGCAGAAAGCTATGTCGAGTGTTCAGGTGGTCTCTATAACAAGCAGTATACTGTTTTACATATCATCCCGCAGCTCGCTCCTGGAGGGGGACATGTCAAATAGTCCCGTCCCTTGCTTATTGCACTATTTGTATCGTTCTGCTTTTACCGCAGCTTTTTTAATAAACAATGCACAACTTTTGCCTATTATTGCATTCCTTTTTCTTATCTATATATGTTCACTTACGACATGTTGCATCCGTACGCTTTGGTACGGCAAAATACACCAGGGGCTTAAGGCCCCAAAATATGGTGTGATAAGTCCGAACACTTTCACAAGTGCGGCACCCTGAACTTATAGCATTATATGCATCGGCTCTGAATCATGTCTTGGGTCAATAGTTGGGTTTGCCCGGCTCCCATGTTTTGGTACCTTACGTTCCGTTATATCGGTTAAGGTAGCGCTGGGAGAACCACTGTGATTGTGCCCCGGTTGAGCTGGCTTAAGCACCTCAGTGGAGAAAGCTAAAACTGACCGTCATGATAGGGCGAGAGCCGGTCGCTGTTCGAGAGGTTTCTTCGAGTCCCTAAAGACTTATGCCGCTTAGAGTTAGGAGTCGGCTTTGTCCGGCCCAGGCATGGATAGCGCCCCAAACTCGGTCTTCCGAATAGTAGGGGCTTCGCCGAAATTTAAAATTATAGAATTCTATGGCTAAGTGAGAGTGTTCAAGCATTATAGTTCGGTTGCCTTGTTCGTTGCGTTGAGCGCCTCCCTCGAAGGACCCAATAATGGGAAAAAGAGCGCTCAAGTTTATCCCGAACACCCCAGCACTCGTGGCATGGGGGCAGAAGCCGACGACTCGCCATCACTCAAATTTAATAAACGGCCGCACATAAGGTAATATTTTAAATTCACAAGCGTTGCTTAGTGCATATGAACAAGTTTTCAAGCGTACAGGATAACAAATGCGAGTTTACTCAAAAATTACATCTTTGGAGCATTCACCTATTATAAGGCAGGCACCCTTCAGGACACCTTGATAATACATCTCGGGCTTGCGATACTCCCTGCCCGGCGGTGGAGCGTCCGTCACAAGCTTCTCAGCGTCCATCTTGCCCCAGTGCACTTTAGCACGGGCGAGGGCCCTACGGGCACCTTCGATGCAGACGGAGCGCTTGACGACTTCATTCCATGGACAGGCGTCCACCAGCCGCCTCACCAGCCTGAAGTAGCTCTCAGGCATGGCTTCCTTAGGCCACAGCCAAACTATGAGGCCCTTCATGGCCTGTTCGGCCACCTTATGGAGCTCGACCAGCTGCTTCAGCTGGTCGCTCAAGGGCACCGGGTGTCCGGCCACAACATACTGAGACCAGAACACCTTCTCCGTCGAGCTCCCCTCCTCGGCCCGGTAGAAGGCAGCAGCGTCGGACACACTGCGGGGCAGATCCGCGAATGCTCCTGGAGAGCTCCGGATTTGGGTAAGTAACAAGTAATTCACTTTCACGTGCTTGCTTTGCATGAAGAATGCCTTACCCGCCGCTATCTTCTTTATTGCCTCAATTTCCTGGAGGGCTTTTTGGGCTTCGGCCTTAGCGGCTTTGGCGCTCTCAAGAGCCGAGGCGAGCTGGACTCTCGAGTCTTTGAGTCACACTCCAACCTCTCGTGTTTTTCCACGAGAGCCTGGAGCTCTTGCCGCACCTCCGCCACCCACACCACCTGCTTCTCTCGCTCGGTGCGTTCCACGACCGCATTGCTTTCGGCCCTGGACACTGCTTCCTTCAGGGTCACCACCTCGTTCGTGGCCCCTGCAATTCTCATGTTATTCCTGTTATTTTTTGCAACCACATTTTTTATATACTCCCATAAGGTAGTACTTACCTTCCTTGTCCTCGAGCTGCTTCTTGGCAAGGCCGAGCTCGTCCTCGGACTGCTCGAGGCTCTGCTTCAATGCATTGACCTCCGCAGTCAGTGCGGTAGAGGTCAGCAGCGCAGCCTGCCTTCCCATATTGACATACTTATGTTAGACTCCTGCGTACATCTTTTTAGATCCTCAATTCGGCTTTTCTTTCCGAACACCAAACTGAGCATCAGGGGCTACTGTCTATGCGGTAATATTTTTACGTATCTTAATACATACCTCAAAGCCTGTTAGAAGGTTGGTACAGGCTTCAGTCAGCCCGCTCTTGGCGGACTGAACTTTCTGGATCACCACACTCATAACAGTGCGGTGCTCCTCGTTGATGGAGGCGCCGTTAAGCGCCTCCAGCAAATTATCTGGCGCCTCCGGTTGGACGGAGGTCACCGGTGTCACAGTCTCGCCCTTCTTACGAAGGGGCCGCCCGCCGGACTCCGGAACCGCTGAAGGTTCCGGTGAGGAGTCCAGCCCAGGGCCAAACTCAGAACCCTTCGGGGTTTGATCCCCCTCGTGCCCAAAGTCCGGGAGGTTGCCTTGCGGCACCTTCGGGACCTCCTCCTGGCTGGGCCCCTTTTGGGACCCCACCTCGGCGTCATCCGCAGCGCAAGGAGAGGAGACGGCCGGAAGTGAAGTGCTATTCACGTCCGACGATGCCAAGGAGCCGCTCGTTGACGTGTCGATCCCGTCCTTGGGCGGGCTTAGGGTTATGTTCGGCGTTAGGAGATTCTGTACAACAAACGAAACGCCATGAGTTATTCTGGTATCCGGACACTTACGATATCGCCAGGGGCTTAGTCCTCGGTGGCCACTCCTCTTTGTCGTCGTCGGCGTTGGTGGAGTAGTCCGGTGGGAGGGTCCTTCCCTTCTTGGACCCTTCGGCCTCCCCTGTTGGGGCGGCCTTCTTTTTCTTCTCTCCCCCCGTTGGGGGAGAGGCCTCTTTTTCCTCCTCCCTATCTTCGCGGGAGGAGTCTGCCTCGAAGTCGTCGGACGATGAGTCCGACAACACCTGACGCCGGGAACTCCTTCGAGCTCCCATGGCCTTCTTCTTGGCCTTCTTATCCGGCACCACGTAAGGCGCCGGAACCAGCAGCCCCGTTAATTGGGCGTCCGCTGGGTCTTCTGGCAAGGGAGCCGGATAGTTAACCTGCCCGGACATCTTCTGCCAGGCCTGTCAAAGGTAAAGGGAGTTTTAGATCCCACATAGAGTCAAACTCTGAAAAACAAGTGTCCTGTAAAGGGTAAACTAGCTTACCTCACCGGCTTGACGCTGCGAGCTAAATCCGCGATCTTCGGTAGCGGATACGGGAGCCTCGGCGCCCTTGAACAGCACCTTCCAGGCATCTTCGTACGTAGTATCGAAGAGCCTGCTCAAGGTTTGGTGCTGTGCCGGATCAAACTCCCACAAATTAAAGGCCTGTCGTTGGCACGGGAGGATCCGGCGGATGAGCATGACTTGGACCACGTTGACGAGCTTGAGCTTCTTGTTCAACAAGGTTTTGACGCAGGATTGGAGTTCGGTCAGCTCTTCCGAATCACCCCATGATAGGCCCTTCTCTTTCCAAGAGGTGAGCCGTGTAGGGAAGCTAGATTGGAATTCGGGGGCCGCTACCCATTTAGGGTCATGCGGCTCGGTGATGTAGAACCACCCCGATTGCCACCCCTTTATGGTCTCCACAAAGGAGCCCTCGTGTCAGGACCCTGACTCAATGCCACATCGATCTAGCATGTAACACCTCATATCACTTTGCGGCCTCACGCACGGTATTCCCACGGGTGTCGTCTTACCTTAGCCCGGGACCGTTTGCGCCTTTTGGCACACGTATATGATAGTGTCGCTAGCATCCATATGATAAGGAGCCCGGGCTGACATGGCTAGTCGTAAACCCAAAGTGGCACAGACTTACAGGGACAGGCATCCATGACCCAGCATCGAACGTGTCGGCCATCAGCGAGTGGGTCCGGGCTGTAGCACTGGGCTAGCAGGACTCCGGTAAACCGGGCTGTAGCGGGCTAACAGGACTCCGGTACTCAAAGCGTGACATTTCCCCGAAGGGACAAACACAGGAATGAAGAAGGACACATGCCGGCCAGCCTAAGTGTTCCGGAGCAGTAGCAAGCTACCATGGCTCGGTGGTAACACTAGGAGACATTTCCCGGTAAGAGAGGCTACTAAAGATAAACAACTAGATGGTCAGATCCCACACATACCAAGCATTTCAATAACATACACACAATATGCTCGATATGTGCAATACAACATGGCATCACAAAATGACTCTACGACTCAAGTAGTTTATTCAATAGGCTCCGAGGAGCGAGACATTACAAACATGGGTCTCATGACCCAACAATCAGAGCATACAAGTCAAAGCACAAGCGGAAGCTATCATGTCTGAGTACAGACATCTATAAATGAAAAAGGCTGAGAAGCCTGACTATCTATCAGATCCTACCGAGGGCACAAGATCGTAGCTGAGGTATCAAGCTAAACGTCGAAGTCCAAGCGGAACTACTAGTGAGACTGAAGTCTCTCTGCAAAACATAAAATAGGCAAACGTGAGTACAAATGTACCCAGCAAGACTTACATCAGAACTAACTACATATGCATCATTATCAACAAAGGGGTGGTGGGGTTTAACTGCAGCAAGCCAGCTTTGGCTCGGTGGCTATCCTAACTACGACTGCAAGCAACTCTTTTGATGTGGCGCACACGAGTCCACATATTCACCATATCAATACACCACCATGGATCCGCTCCCGCCTCCCTACGAGAACGCCATCCATAGCACTCACGCTTATCTTGCGTATTTTAGAGTATCCACTTTCACTTGTCTATGAACTGATATAAGCAACCCAGAAGTCCTTTACCGCGGACACGGCTATTCGAATAGATGATGTTAACCCTGCAGGGGTGTACTTCTTCATACATGTTTCCACCACTTAGCGTCTGCACAGGACATGTGCTCGGCAAACTTCAAGCGAAAGCCGACGTGGGTGTAGACCACGACCTACCTAAACACTCAAGTCTCTAGTCGAGGTTTATCGCCTATTCGGGTTCCATCCATGAGGAGATCCGGCCGGAGTTTCGCTCACAGCCCCAAGCGATGTGAACAGGGTTCCCGAGATACCAAACGGGCATCCGGTACACCGTGCCACGTACCTACCGCATCACAGCCCACCCCTACGGTCAGCGCTGTCCACGGCCTCCAGTAAGCTACAAACACCAGAAACTACTTGCAACTCCTGGACAGAGGACTAGGGTGAATAAGAAGTCGAGCGGGGTCATATTTCAGGGCCCAATGTATGGTAGTAGCTGAATCATGGACCACAAACACAGAACTCAGTTCCTAAGGACGGCTTCAATGAGACAACCCACCATGTACTCCTACATGGCCTCTCACCGATACCTTTACCAAATCGTGTTCACCACACAACTCTCATTTCCGACATAATCATTTCACTCTAGCCATCACCCAGATGAACCAGACCTGACACAACTCTAAGCATAGCAGACATAGCAAGGTAGGAACAACACATACATATGGCTCAATCAACTCCTACACATGCTAGTGGGTTTCATGTAGTTACTGTGGCAATGACAGGTCATGCAGAGGAAATGGGTTCAACTACCGTAGCACACAGCAGTTTGAAACGCGTTGTCTTAATGTAGTAAAAGAGAGCAGGAGCGAGAACATGGGATTGTATCGATATGATCAAATGGTTGGTTGCTTGCCTGGCACTTCTGAAGATAACATTGAGTCTTCATCAGTGTCAACGATCACATCATCGGTATCACGTCTATCGAAAGGGGGCAATCACCGGCAACTGAGGAAAGACACAATCAATGCAATGCACAATATGATGCATGCTCATGACATGGCAATATGAATGTGTTTTGGGCTAATGCACCTAAAACCAGATTAAATGAAGTTGGTTTGAATCCAAGATTCAAATTCAAACTCCATATGTGGTTATTTAAATGTCATTTACTTCATTTGTCCTAAACAGTAGTGATAAGTTGTTCTAACATGCATGAAAATGGTACAGATGGATTCCTTGAATTTTTCTGATAATTTTTCATATATAATTTATTTAATTTGGAGTTACGGTTGAATTTCTATGAATTTTAGAAGTTTTAGGCATTTTCTGGAATTTCCTGAATATAATTAAATCCAGAAAATACTTATTGCGTCAGCCCCACGTCACAGTGACGTCAGCAGGGTCAACTGGGCGCCCCAGGTCAAACCTGACATGTGGGGGCCACACGTCAGTGACACAGGAGCTAATCCCGGTCAAACCCAGCGCTGACTGGGGTTTGACCAGGGGTGGGGCCCACTGTCAGTGGCTGTGGGGGTGTTTAGCGTGGTCATTTGTGCTAACTAAAACAGCGCCACGTCACCAGCCACCGGAGTGTCGCCGGCGACGACCACGGCCGACAGCGGAGGTGCACCGTGCGCTCGCTACGGAGCACCATTCGACATGCGGTTTGCTCCTACGGGTTCCTGGGAGGAAGGCGCATCTAAAGAGATAAGCGGCAGCAGCTGGGGTGGCCGGAGCTGCCGGCGGCGAGCTCTTTTGCGGCTGTCGGAGTTCGGCTATCGACGGGAACCATGCCACAGAGCACGGGAGGAGCAGCAGTTGGGTGATTTGAGCTCCTTCGGATGCGCTGAGCGCGTTGGCGGGCTCATAAGCAAGCGGCGACGGCTGTGGCCGCGACGGCGCCATGGCCGGCGGCGAGGGATTCTCGGGCAAGGTGGTGGGGCTAGCTAGAGAGGGAAGTGGGGCACGGGGAGAGGGGGAATCGGGTCGAGGGCTCACCGCGGAGCTGCAGGGAGGGTTAGTGGGCTCGGGGGCGCGCCGGAGTGGCCGAATCGACGTAGAAGATCCTCGGCGGCCGGCGAGGGGGAAAACGTCGGGGGCGGCGTTCCGGGGCTCTTCTGGTCGCGTGAAACGACGAGGAGGACGAGGGAGGACCGGCGGAGCTCGGGGATACGAAGAGGGAGCGAGGGAGTGGCTGTGGCTGCGGCGGTGACGAACGGCGGCGATGATGGCGTTCGGCCGTTCGCGGGAGAGAGAAACAGAGGAGGGGGAGGAGCACAGGGAGAATGAGAGGGGCCAGGGGGTGTGTGGCGTCTCCGTGGCGCAGGTCAGGATGAGGGAGGGCAAGCAGGAGGTGGCGGGAGGACGTGGCCGCGGTCGCTCGCGTGCGGGCACGCAGCTGCTTCGGGGCGAGGGGAGGAAGACGACGGAGGGGCTGCGGTGGTGGGCTGGGCCAGTTGGCCAGGCCGCCTGCTGGGCCGGCCAGGTAAGTCCAGGTGAGTTCTCTCTCTCTCCTCTATTTTCTGTTTTCTATTATTTCTGCAACTGTGAGGCTTTATTAAAAATACTTAGGCATCTCTAAAAATCCAGAAAATAATCAGGGGTTCTGTTTAGATTATTTCCAACAGCCCACACTTATTTTTAGAATTATTTGGGCATTTAAGATATTTACTAGCATTTAGATGCCCAAATGCAAATAGAGTATGATTTAATTCAGAGCCCAATATGTCCTCCAAAAATATAAATCATTTTTGGTAGATGCTTTCACCTCAAACCAGAAATGTTGAACATTTTTAGAGGGCATTTTGGGTTTAATGAAAAAGATTTTATTTTGACCCTAGTTGAATTCATTTGGTGCTAGGGTTTAGTCAATCCCCATTTCAGGTTTAAATGAAATTTAAACATGAAGCAACACTCTAATGCATGCACTAGGCATTGTCAGAACTAGGGATGTGACAACTCACCCCCACTAAACAAGAATCTCGTCTCGAGATTCAAGCGTAGGGTAAGATGAAGGGGAAACGCAAACTAGTATAATCTTCATGATCCAGGGTGCACTTCAAATGAACGTTGATTTGAACACCATCTTTGTCTTGAAGTCTTGCTCTGAGAAATCCTGTCAACATGACACGGAGGGAAGGAGGAGACTCTAGAAGGGTCGATCTCCTCGAAGATCGAACAACTCAGGACTAACTCCCAGAATGAGACATAGGACCATCTCTCGGGTTGAGACACGAGATACACATCAAGAGGGGTGGAAAGAAACGGATGACGAAGGTTCACTAGGTAGACAATGATTCCACACCTAAGAAGGTGGTAAACGATTGTCAACGTAGCGAGGAGTTGAGTTGCCATGATACCACGACGAAACATCCTGGAGGAGGGTGATTCATAGATTATTACCTTAAGTGGCAAAAAGAATTACTTTTGATTCAGAGATCATTGAAACTCTTTAAACCAGCCTAAGACAATTCTCGAGCGATCGTTTGGAGGGGGTCGGTAGAATGGCATACTCGGACTTGGATGATGTGGATTACCTTGTTGAAGACAACGCAATGGATGAATTTGCTTATCACCGGAAATGGAAGAGACCCATGGTAGAATGGCACATTGGTGGTGCAAGCTGGGAACAAAATGCAAATACTAGGAATGATTCTGGTAACTGGGGAAGAACCCAATAATAAAGAGTGAATTCACTGTTTGAAAAGGTCATAGCATTGCCGAGGAAACTGAGAGGAATCCCAGTTAGTGTCGATGATAACACCTAGCGCTTGTGCGTGCTCTCAAGAACTTGAGCATTTCCACAATCATCAAGGTTTTATCAACATCCGTGTCAAGGGTGCTGACAACACAACATACTACCATGATGGCTAATGATGGATGATGCAGATGCAAAGGAAGATAACACCTTCTCAGATTTCACCTTAGCGAGGCCAAGGAAACAAAATCTGGATGATCGACCGAGAGACATTTAGCACTCCGCTTCTAATGTTCTCCTTGACGTGCTAGTGTAACCCATTCTTAGATATGGTTTTCTAACTAGAACATCAAGTAAAGGTCGGACTTCAGGAACACAAAAATCCATAAGGAACAACTAGGGAGTAAACCCTACGAAATCCTTATGGGGAGGTGGCCAACTTCATCAATCAAGATATTATAATAACAGGTCTTCCGGCTGGGTGTGTTGGCCACGACATCCACTTTACCGATTATCGCACGACCAATATTATAATTCTTGGGAAATATTCCAACCATCATATCTGCCTGAGATTCAGATCTGGTTGGTGTCAGGATATTCCAGACTCATCGAGTCTAGGAAGAAAAACGGAAGTTTGCAACACAAATCGACGAGATGACGTTGCGGGATTCTCGGGAGATGAACTACGATAGCAAGCTCCAAAACATGAGCTGGTTCTGCTACAAACATGTGAACACGTTGTCCAAGACAAGCATGACCACAAAGTAGTCTTATAATAAAACACTACTGAGTTCAGGAGGGGGAACCATCAACGAGGGTATCGAAGTCTTGTGCGTTACCATGGATTAACACTAAACTCCTGTTCTCGAACAAATCAGTCAGTGGCTTGGGGTGCTACGGAGCACATATAGAATGGAGGTTGCAAGTCTCCGAACCACAGAATACTTTCGCACGTATGCATGACTGATTTGGGATGATTCCAAAGGAAACAACATTGACTTTCTCGAATCCACGGCGGCAACTTGCACCAGATGCACATGAATTAAAGGAAGTCACTACCTTCATCCAAACATATGCTTCATGAGCTAGCATGAACAAATGCCTTCAAAAGTTTCCAACACTATCTTAATGTTCAACAACATCATGGAGGAGATAAGGATGTTGTCAGTGGGCTCAACAACAACTCATCGGAATTTCCATATCACTGAACTTCCACCATCATGTGAACACGGTGATAGCATTGGTCAGACCCAAAAGATATAATGGTGTATGCTCGAGGAATCAACCACGAGTAAGACAACATTACGAACATCGTTGGTTCTGACTTGATTTCACGATAGCCCACACTCAAATCAAAGGATTGATAAGACAATAGGTCCAGCAACTGATCACAGGGACCAATCGATGAAGATATCATCTTTCTTCAACACACACTACACAAGAATATCCCTTTGGAACGAACTAAGTCAGGCAAGCTTTTATCTTCCAACCCTCCAAGTTGTCATTTAGCTTAACCAACTAGCTCAGGGATATCTAACACCGATTCTTAGAGAGAAGGTGGTTCACAAGAAACCAACTTGATCACGAGCTCAACATAGCGGTCAGGTGACAACCTGGTAATACTTCCGAGAAGATCTTCGGAAATCATGAACCACCGATATGTTACTAAGCTCGAGAACAATCTTGCTTTTCAGGGCAAGATGATATGATCAAATGAGCGAGGACTTGACAAAATCCTACTCATCAATCAAAGAGTGCGCCAGGAAATAAGGACTAGGTAGCACGATCAATCTTAGAATGGTGATTCAATAACCAACATACTAGGAATAAGATTATTGTCCATTAACTACCAAGCAATGGGGTTGCTAGGAGTATTGAGTTCACACATCATGATTCACTTGTCGGCACTCCGGCTGCAACAACACGGAACCGAGGAATGAAAAAGAATGGCGAGAAGTATCACTATGTCAAGAATTCACAAAAGGTGGTGCAATTCTCATGAAATTCCTGTCATAAAGAAGGTAATACTTCAGGGTAGAGCAGACCAGAAGCTGGATTGTAACTTGATCTGCGGAACACAACTACTTTAACCCAATCCTAAATATGGATGAGGTACTGGAGTTTGTTTCTCCAAGTCATTCAGGACAGAATGGCTTGACGGACCACAAGAGTAATAAGCATTGATAACACGAATGCACAATTACTCCTGACTATCAATTTGTAGACGAGGGCCAGAAAACAACTAAAGAGGGACAACTCAAAGGAACATATGATTTTCTGAGTTGTGAATGCATAGATTAGCATGTCGAACGAGTTCAACATATTTCTTCCGGACAATCCATGCGGAAAGGTAGAACTGGCAGAGTCACAATTATGAATGGAGAACCCATCGAGAGCACCCCTGTTGTGATCTTTTGATCCAACAAACTTTTGCCGTAAGTGGTTCATGGTATTTGGAGGAAGGATATACCACGGACCTTGAGGACTAACGCAAAGGTTACTAATATCCTAAAGGCGCTAGCAATTACTATCAACATGAAGTAAGTAGAGTGAATCTCGGGTTCAAGAACCCAGGAATAGAATACCTACTACTAAGTAGCAACACGGAATGCTTTTACGAATAAAGGCCAGAATCATCACACTAGGACACAATCATGGCTAGACTACTAGATGATCCCCTGAGACACCTAGGGTCATAATAGTAACTCCAACATAATGTCAAGGCAATAGAATACCTCAACTCAACAATTAGTGTGATTGAGCTAGCATAAAGGAACATCGAAACCAGAGGGAAAGGATTTTGCAAATGCATCAGACTATTTAGAAACCTGGAATGACTCGGATAGCATAACGGCTGTAAATGCTCAGAAAAGATTTGAGACATTCACAAAAATGGTGGCATAACCACTCAGAAGCACAATATCAAGGTTCGAGATCAACAATTAACATACGGAAGATAGTAGGAACTGAACTGGGGCTTGAATCAACAATCTTATAAGTCTACGGATTAGTAACACGTGATCCTGATAGAAAGAAGAGATAGCCTAGTTCTTAATCCCCGTAGAAGAGAAGATGATGACTCAGATCAGAAGGCCATGAGGTATAAGGAGCAAAAGAGCCTTACGTTCCATCCCACAATCAATTCCCTTATATAACTAAAGAATTTCTAGACTCAACTTCGACCAGTTTGGCTTGGTAATCCTACAGGCAGTCAAGCTCTGATACCAACGCTGTCAGGACCCCGACTCAATGCCACATCGATCTAGCATGTAACACCTCATATCACTTTGCGGCCTCACGCACGGTATTCCCACGGGTGTCGTCTTACCTTAGCCCGGGACCGTTTGCGCCTTTTGGCACACGTATATGATAGTGTCGCTAGCATCCATATGATAAGGAGCCCGGGCTGACATGGCTAGTCGTAAACCCAAAGTGGCACAGACTTACAGGGACAGGCATCCATGACCCAGCATCGAACGTGTCGGTCATTAGCGAGTGGGTCCGGGCTATAGCACTGGGCTAGCAGGACTCCGGTAAACCGGGCTGTAGCGGGCTAACAGGACTCCGGTACTCAAAGCGTGACATTTCCCCGAAGGGACAGACACAGGAACGAAGAAGGACACATGCCGGCCAGCCTAAGTGTTCCGGAGCAGTAGCAAGCTACCATGGCTCGGTGGTAACACTAGGAGACATTTCCCGGTAAGAGAGGCTACGAAAGATAAACAACTAGATGGTCAGATCCCACACATACCAAGCATTTCAATAACATACACACAATATGCTCGATATGTGCAATACAACATGGCATCACAAAATGACTCTACGACTCAAGTAGTTTATTCAATAGGCTCCGAGGAGCGAGACATTACAAACATGGGTCTCATGACCCAACAATCAGAGCATACAAGTCAAAGCACAAGCGGAAGCTACCATGTCTGAGTACAGACATCTATAAATGAAAAAGGCTGAGAAGCCTGACTATCTATCAGATCCTACCAAGGGCACAAGATCGTAGCTGAGGTATCAAGCTAAACGTCGAAGTCCAAGCGGAACTACTAGTGAGACTGAAGTCTCTCTGCAAAACATAAAATAGGCAAACGTGAGTACAAATGTACCCAGCAAGACTTACATCAGAACTAACTACATATGCATCATTATCAACAAAGGGGTGGTGGGGTTTAACTGCAGCAAGCCAGCTTTGACTCAGTGGCTATCCTAACTACGACTGTAAGCAACTCTTTTGAGGTGGCGCACACGAGTCCACATATTCACCATATCAATACACCACCATGGATCCGCTCCCGCCTCCCTACGAGAACGCCATCCATAGCACTCACGCTTATCTTGCGTATTTTAGAGTATCCACTTTCACTTGTCTATGAACTGATATAAGCAACCCATAAGTCCTTTACCGCGGACACGGCTATTCGAATAGATGATGTTAACCCTGCAGGGGTGTACTTCTTCATACATGTTTCCACCACTTAGCGTCTGCACACGACATGTGCTCGGCAAACTTCAAGCGAAAGCCGACGTGGGTGTAGACCACGACCTGCCTAAACACTCAAGTCTCTAGTCCAGGTTTATCGCCTATTCGGGTTCCATCCATGAGGAGATCCGGCCGGAGTTTCGCTCACAGCCCCAAACGATGTGAACAGGGTTCCCGAGATACCAAACGGGCATCCGGTACAGCGTGCCACGTACCTACCGCATCACAGCCCACCCCTACGGTCAGCGCTGTCCACGGCCTCCAGTAAGCTACAAACACCAGAAACTACTTGCAACTCCTGGACAGAGGACTAGGGTGAATAAGAAGTCGAGCGGGGTCATATTTGAGGGCCCAATGTATGGTAGTAGCTGAATCATGGACCAAAAACACAGAACTCAGTTCCTAAGGACGGCTTCAATGAGACAACCCACCATGTACTCCTACATGGCCTCTCACCGATACCTTTACCAAATCGTGTTCACCACACCACTCTCATTTCCGACATAATCATTTCACTCTAGCCATCACCCAGATGAACCAGACCTGACACAACTCTAAGCATAGCAGGCATAGCAAGGTAGGAACAACACATACATATGGCTCAATCAACTCCTACACATGCTAGTGGGTTTCATCTAGTTACTGTGGCAATGACAGGTCATGCAGAGGAAATGGGTTCAACTACCGTAGCACACAGCAGTTTGAAACGCGTTGTCTTAATGCAGTAAAAGAGAGCAGGAGCGAGAACATGGGATTGTATCGATATGATCAAATGGTTGGTTGCTTGCCTGGCACTTCTGAAGATAACATTGAGTCTTCATCAGTGTCAACGATCACATCATCGGTATCACGTCTATCGAAAGGGGGCAATCACCGGCAACTGAGGAAAGACACAATCAATGCAATGCACAATATGATGCATGCTCATGACATGGCAATATGAATGTGTTTTGGGCTAATGCACCTAAAACCAGATTAAATGAAGTTGGTTTGAATCCAAGATTCAAATTCAAACTCCATATGTGGTTATTTAAATGTCATTTACTTCATTTGTCCTAAACAGTAGTGATAAGTTGTTCTAACATGCATGAAAATGGTACAGATGGATTCCTTGAATTTTTCTGATAATTTTTCATATATAATTTATTTAATTTGGAGTTACGGTTGAATTTCTATGAATTTTAGAAGTTTTAGGCATTTTCTGGAATTTCCTGAATATAATTAAATCCAGAAAATACTTATTGCGTCAGCCCCACGTCACAGTGACGTCAGCAGGGTCAACTGGGCGCCCCAGGTCAAACCTGACGTGTGGGGGCCACACGTCAGTGACACAGGAGCTAATCCCGGTCAAACCCAGCGCTGACTGGGGTTTGACCAGGGGTGGGGCCCACTGTCAGTGGCTGTGGGGGTGTTTAGCGTGGTCATTTGTGCTAACTAAAACAGCGCCACGTCACCAGCCACCGGAGTGTCGCCGGCGACGACCACGGCCGACAGCGGAGGTGCACCGTGCGCTCGCTACGGAGCACCATTTGACGTGCGGTTTGCTCCTACGGGTTCCTGGGAGGAAGGCGCATCTAAAGAGATAAGCGGCAGCAGCTGGGGTGGCCGGAGCTGCCGGCGGCGAGCTCTTTTGCGGCTGTCGGAGTTCGGCTATCGACGGGAACCATGCCACAGAGCACGGGAGGAGCAGCAGTTGGGTGATTTGAGCTCCTTCGGATGCGCTGAGCGCGTTGGCGGGCTCATAAGCAAGCGGCGACGGCTGTGGCCGCGACGGCGCCATGGCCGGCGGTGAGGGATTCTCGGGCAAGGTGGTGGGGCTAGCTAGAGAGGGAAGTGGGGCACGGGGAGAGGGGGAATCGGGTCGAGGGCTCACCGCGGAGCTGCAGGGAGGGTTAGTGGGCTCGGGGGGGCGCCGGAGTGGCCGAATCGACGGAGAAGATCCTCGGCGGCCGGCGAGGGGGAAAACGTCGGGGGCGGCGTTCCGGGGCTCTTCTGGTCGCGTGAAACGACGAGGAGGACGAGGGAGGACCGGCGGAGCTCGGGGATACGAAGAGGGAGCGAGGGAGTGGCTGTGGCTGCGGCGGTGACGAACGGCGGCGACGATGGCGTTCGGCCGTTCGCGGGAGAGAGAAACAGAGGAGGGGGAGGAGCACAGGGAGAATGAGAGGGGCCAGGGGGTGTGTGGCGTCTCCGTGGCGCAGGTCAGGACGAGGGAGGGCAAGCAGGAGGTGGCGGGAGGACGTGGCCGCGGTCGCTCGCGTGCGGGCACGCAGCTGCTTCGGGGCGAGGGGAGGAAGACGACGGAGGGGCTGCGGTGGTGGGCTGGGCCAGTTGGCCAGGCCGCCTGCTGGGCCGGCCAGGTAAGTCCAGGTGAGTTCTCTCTCTCTCCTCTATTTTCTGTTTTCTATTATTTCTGCAACTGTGAGGCTTTATTAAAAATACTTAGGCATCTCTAAAAATCCAGAAAATAATCAGGGGTTCTGTTTAGATTATTTCCAACAGCCCACACTTATTTTTAGAATTATTTGGGCACTTAAGATATTTACTAGCATTTAGATGCCCAAATGCAAATAGAGTATGATTTAATTCAGAGCCCAATATGTCCTGCAAAAATATAAATCATTTTTGGTAGATGCTTTCACCTCAAACCAGAAATGTTGAACATTTTTAGAGGGCATTTTGGGTTTAATGAAAAAGATTTTATTTTGACCCTAGTTGAATTCATTGGGTGCTAGGGTTTAGTCAATCCCCATTTCAGGTTTAAATGAAATTTAAACATGAAGCAACACTCTAATGCATGCACTAGGCATTGTCAGAACTAGGGATGTGACACCTCGAGCCATAGGACGTTGGGCATCTTGCCCACCATGGCACCTCCGCACTCCGCTTGGCGGCCGCCCACTACCTTTGGCTTGACATTGAAGGTCTTCAGCCATAAGCCGAAGTGGGGCTGGATGCAAAGGAAGGCCTTGCACACGACGATGAACGCCAAGATGTTGAGGATGAAATTCGGGGCCAGATCGTGGAAATACAGGCCGTAGTAGAACATGAGCCCCCGGATAAATGGGTGAAGTGGAAAATCTTGTCCGTGGAGGAAGTGGGTGAGGAACACCACCCTCTCATGGGGCCCGGGGGTGGGGATGAGCTGCCCCTTGTCGGGAAGCCGATGCGCGATGTCGCTGGACAAGTATCCGGCCTTCTACAGCCTTTTGATGTGCCCCTCCGTGACGGAGGAGGCCATCCACTTGCCTCCCGCTCCAGACATGGCTGGGGAAGGTTGAGGCAAGATGTGCGGACTTGGGCGCTAGAGCTCGAGTGCACGGAAATGGATAAGCAAAGGAGGAAGAAGGCGTAGGTATAAAGGTGGACCCTTATCCCCTTATATGGACGGACAAAACTATGCGTCCCCACCAGCTTGGTAAAACTCGCTTATCTCCCAATCACCGTAATCAATGGCACGGTTGGGTTACCCACGCCCGTATTGATGAGAATCCCGGAATAAGGGGACACGATCTCTGCTTTGACAAGACGTGCCAAGGAAACCGCCTCGCTAAAGGCGCTGAGGTGGGACAGTAAAAACTATTCGAATAAAGGCTTGGCTGTGGAGTGATGTCACGCCACGGAATATGTCAGCAGATTGAACTTGTGTAAATATTATTCTCTCTATGGTGGTATGTGGAACTTATTTTGCAGAGCCGGACACTATCCTTGTGTTCAAAATCTTCTATGAAGTATTCGGAGGAGGAACCCGCCTTGCAATGCCGAAGACAATATGCGTGCCGGACTCGTCGTCATTGAAGCCTGTTTCAGGGGCTACTGAGGGAGTCCCGGACTAGGGGGTGTCCGGATAGCCGAACTATCATCTTCGGCCGGACTCCTGGACTATGAAGATACAAGATTGAAGACTTCGTCCCGTGTCCGGATGGGACTTTCCTTGGCGTGGAAGGCAAGCTTGGCGATGCGGATATGTAGATCTCCTACCATTGTAACCGACTCTGTGTAACCCTAACCCTCTTCGGTGCCTATATAAACCGGAGGGTTTTAGTCCGTAGGACGAACAACAATCATATCATATGCTAGCTTCTAGGGTTTAGCCTCTCTGATCTCGTGGTAGATCTACTCTTGTACTACCCATATCATCAATATCAGTCAAGCAGGACTAGGGTTTTACATCCATCGAGAGGGCCCGAACCTGGGTAAAAACATCGTGTCCCTTGTCTCCTGTTACCATCCGCCTAGACGCACAGTTCAGGACCCCCTACCCGAGATCCGCCGGTTTTGATACCGACAATGTTGTTTTATGTGTAGAAAAGAAAAGTTCTCGGAATGTCCTGGAAATCCATGGAGGCACTTTTCAGAATTAATAAGAATTTTTGGCGAAAGAATCAAGGCCAGGGGGCCCACATGCTGTCCACGAGACAGGGGGCACCCCCCTAGGGCGCGCCCTCCTATCTCGTGGGCCCCCTGGACCTCCTCCGACCTCAAATCCAACTCCATATATACCATCTCGGGGAGAAAAAAAATCAAGGAGAAAGTTTCATCGCGTTTCACGACACAGAGCCGCCGCCAAGCCCTAATCTCTCTCGGGAGGGCTGATCTGGAGTCTGTTCGGGGCTCCGGAGAGGGGGATTCGTCGCCGTCGTCATCATCAACCATCCTCCATCACCAATTCCATGGTGCTCACCACCGTGCGTGAGTAATTCCATCGTAGGCTTGCTGGACGGTGATGGGTTGGATGAGATTTACCATGTAATCAAGTTAGTTTTGTTAGGGTTTGATCCCTAGTATCCACTATGTTCTGAGATTGATGTTGCTATGACTTTGCTATGCTTAATGCTTGTCACTAGGGCCTGAGTGCCATGATTTCAGATCTGAACCTATTATGTTTTCATGAATATATGTGTGTTCTTGATCCTATCTTGCGAGTCTATAGTCACCTATTATGTGTTATGATCCGACAACCCCGAAGTGACAATAATCGGGATACTTTTCGGTGATGACCGTAGTTTAGGAGTTCGTGTATTCACTATGTGTTAATGCTTTGTTCCGGTTCTCTATTAAAAGGAGGCCTTAATATCCCTTAGTTTCCGTTAGGACCCCGCTGAACACGGGAGGGTAGGACAAAAGATGTCATGCAAGTTCTTTTCCATAAGCACGTATGACTATTTACGGAATACATGCCTACATTACATTGATGAATTGGAGCTAGTTCTATATCACCCTATGTTATAACTATTGCATGAGGAATCGCATCCGGCATAGTTATCCATCATTGATCCATTGCCTACGAGCTTTTCACATATTGTTCTTCGCTTATTTACTTTTCCGTTGCTACTGTTACAACTACTACAAAACTCCAAAAACATTTATCTTTACTTTTGCTACCGTTACTATTATTATCATTCCACTTTTGCTACTAAACACTTTGCTGCAGATACTAAGTTACCCAGGTGTGGTTGAATTGACAACTCAACTGCTAATACTCAGGAATATTCTTTGGCTCCCCTTGTGTCGAATCAATAAATTTGGGTTGAATACTCTACCCTCGAAAGCTATTGCAATCCCCTATACTTGTGGGTTATCAAGACTAATTTCTGGTGCCGTTGCCGGGGAGCATAGCTCTATTCTCTGATTCACTTGGGATTTATATCTGTTGATCACTATGAAGAACTTGAAATACAATTGAACTACTATTTTTCCCTCAACTACGAGGGGAGGTAAGGAAGTGCCATCTAGCTCTGCACTAGATTCTCCTTCCGTTATTAGTGGGCTTGCGACATCTAAACCTGCTACTGCTATGAATTCTGATATGTCGCATGCTATTGATGATGCCACCTCTGCTATGCATGATGAAACTACTTCTGTTTGTGATACTACTTTGCCATTAGGTGAATTTCTAGATGAACAACTTGCTAGATTTAGGGGGAATGAAATTACTAAAGATCCTATTACTGATGATAGTGACGATGAAGGTCCCCCCCAATGATTATGTTTTACCTGTTGTTGCTAAGGGTTATGTTATGAATGAAAAAGCTGCTATGGAAATTCTTGCTTGCAATGATAGAAATGATCTTAAGAAATTATTAGCTAAATGGAAGCAACAGTCTCCTGATACTAGAATGAAACCCGATTCTGCTTTTGCTACTTCACCTATCTGTGTTACTGATAAGGATTATGAATTCTCTGTTGATCCTAATATTATTACTTTAGTTGAATCTGATCCTTTTTATGTCCTTGAATCCGAAACTGTTGTGGCACATCTTACCAAGTTGAATGATATAGCCACCCTGTTTACTAATGATGAGAAGTCTCGCTATTTATATATCCTTAAGATATTTCCATTCTCATTAAAGGGTGATGCTAAGACTTGGTATAATTCTCTTGCTCTTGGTTGTGTGTGTAGTCCCAGGATATGATTTATTACTTCTCTGCTAAATATTTTCCTGCTCATAAGAAACAAGCTGCCTTGCGGGAAATATATAATTTTGTGCAAATCAAAGAAGAGAGTCTCCCACAAGCTTGGGGGAGGCTTCTCTGGTTACTTAATGCTTTGCCTGATCATCCTCTTAAGAAAAATGAAATACTTGATATCTTTTATAATGGACTAACCGATGCTTCCAAGGACTACTTGGATAGTTGTGATGGTTGTGTTTTTAGGGAAAGAACAGTCGACGAAGCTGAAATACTATTGGATAATATGTTGACTAATGAAAATAATTGGACTCTTCCCGAGCCAGTTCCTGAAATAATTCCTGAACCAATTGAGCCAACTCCTGAGCCTATTCCTAAACCCACTCCGAAGAAGAGAGGTGTTTTATTTCTCAATCCTGAAGATATGCAAGAGGCAAAGAAATCAATGAAAGAAAAAGGTATTAAAGCTGAAGATGTTAAGAATTTACCTCCTATTGAAGAAATACATGGTCTGAATACACCGCCTGAAGAACCACATTGTCTTGATAACCCGACACAGGTAGTGAAGGTAAATTCTCTCTATAGATATGATAAAGTTGAAATACCCTCTACTAAATTTCATAGCCCATGCTTAGATGAATTTGATGACTTTATGGCTAGACAAGAAAGTTTTAATGCTTATGTTGGTAGAGAGTTAAAGAATAATGCTTTCGAGATAGGACGCGTAGGTGATAATCTGGCTAGAGTTAAAGATGAACTTCACCGCGTTAGCAAATATACTTCTATGGCTGCTACCCAAGCTGAGCAAGTACTTAAAGCTCAAAATGATTTGCTTGATGAGTTAAATAATAAAAAATGACTTTGCTGTTAGAGTGGCTACTAGAACTGGTAGAATGACTCAGGAACCTTTGTATCCTGAAGGACACCCTAAGAGAATCAAGCAAGATTCTTAGAGAAATAATTTAGAGGCACCTAGTTCTTCTAAAACAAAGAAGAAGAAAAACGATAGGACTTTGCATGCTTCTAGTGAACCTACTGTAGACACACCTGAGAATCCCAATGATATTTCTATTTCTGATGCTGAAACACAATCAGGTGATGAACATGAACCTACTGATAATGTTCATGTTGATGCTCAACCTAGCAAAGACAATGATGTAGAGATTGAACCTGCTGTTGATCTTGATAACCCACAATCAAAGAATCAACGTTATGATAAGAGAGTTTTTGTTGCTAGGAAGCACGCATGGGTTCAGAAACCCATGCCCTTTCCTCCTAAACCATCCAAGTCAAAGGATGATGAGGATTTTGAGTGCTTTGCTGAAATGATTAGACCTATTTTCTTACGTATGCGCTTAACTGATATGCTCAAAGTAAATCCTTATGCTAAGTATATGAAGGATATCATCACAAATAAAAGAAAGATACCGGAAGCTGAAATTTCCACCATGCTGGCTAATTACACTTTTAAAGGTGGAATACCAAAGAAACTTGGAGATCCGGGTGTACCAACTATACCATGCTCTATTAAAAGAAATTTTGTTAGAACTGCTATATGTGATCTTCGAGCCGGTGTTAGTGTTATGCCTCTCTCTTTATATCGTAGACTTGAATTGAATAAGTTGACACCTACTGAAATATCTTTGCAAATGGCTGATAAATCAACTGCTATACTTGTCGGTATTTGTGAGGATGTGCCTGTTGTGGTTGCAAATGTCACTATCTTAACGGACTTTGTTATTCTTGATATTCCCGAGGACGATAGTATGTCTGTTATCCTTGGTAGACCTTTTCTTAATACTGCAGGGGCTGTTATTGATTGCAACAAAGGCAATGTCACTTTTCATGTTAATGGTAATGAGCATACGGTACACTTTCCGAGGAAACAATCTCAAGTTCATAGTATCAATTCTATTGAAAAAGTTCAAACTATCATTTTTGGAGGTTTTGAATTTCCTCTCCCTACTGTCAAGAAAAAGTATGATATTCTTATTGTTGGGGATTTTCATATCCCCGTTGAGGTAACTTAGTGTTATTCAAAATTTCTCCGGTTCCGTGTTATTCGGAATGAGTTTGTTAACAAGACTTGATCAACGTTGTTAGTGGGTTCATTTTGATGATCACGAGATGGATGAAACTAGAAGGCACAACCTTCTATACCCTTTTTTTTACTTTCTGTTATTTAGAATAAATAAAGAAAAAATAGTTTTATCTGTCTGTTTTCTGAATTATCCGTGCATTAAAAAATAGTCTGAAAATAAAAGTGCTCCAAATGCCCTGCAAATTTAGTATGATTTTTTCTGGAATATTTGAGGATTTTAGGCACTGAAAATACTACAAGAGGGGCAAGCACCAGGCCACGAGAGAGGAGGGTGCCCCCCCCTTGTAGGGTGCGCCCCCTGTCTCGTGGGCCCCTGGTGGCTCCCCTCCACTTATTCCAGCACCCACACACTTCATCTTCTACCCAAAAAATCCCCATCCAGCTCAAGCTCGAGTTCTAGCTTGTTTTGCTGCGATTTTCGATCTCTTAGCTCAAAGCTCCATTCGCAAAACTTGTTGCTTGGTATGTGACTCCTCCATTGGTCCAATTAGTTTTTGTTCTAGTGCTTTATTCATTGCAAATTTTTGCTGCATAGGTGACCATGTTCTTGAGCTTGCATGTTAAATTTTTGAGGTCCCAAGCAATTCCAATGTATGATATAGGGTCTAGGCACTTGTATGAGTAGTTGCTATCAATCTTGTTTAGTTTTATTCACTTTTATTTTGAAGTTAATAAAATTTCAGAAATTTTCAGAAAATGTTAAGGAGGTTATTTAAAGGCTCTTCTAGCCAAAGCTCTAAGGAAAAACAAGACAAAGAGAAGGAAAAACCCAAGTATAATCTTCCTCGCTTAGCGGAAGTACGGTCATGTGAATGGCCGTGTGAGGATTTCTTGAAGGAAGCCGGAATTCATGAAGACTTTTATGCTTTAATCGGGACTGCAGGCCTCACCATTTTCATGAACGACCGAATCGATCAGTATCTATTACTTACCAATACTTTCATGCAAAACTTTTATTATTATCCTAAGAAGTCACCGCCTGCAGTATCATTTCATTTATATGATGAATTCAAAGAAATGTCTTTACGTCATTTTTGCGTGGTATGTAGGATACTTTATGAGGGAGAATTAGAGGAACCCCATCGTGAAGATGTGGATGGCTTCGTTAAAACTATTGTTGTAGAAGAGCCAAAGAAGGGCTCCGAGGCAAAAGTCTCTAGCATACACTTTCCTGTTTTATGCTACTTTGCCATATTTGCTAGTAGATGCTTGATTGGTCGTGGGAATAGTGGAAATTTGAGCACTCTAGATATTATTATTCTTCAACATGCTTTGCTGGGAGACAATACATTTAGCATGGGTGCCGTCGTTGCTAAACGGCTAGCCCTGAATCGTACAAAAGGCCCCATATTTGGAGGTATCTATGCTGCACGTCTTGCTGAACATTTTCAGATACCCATTAGGCACCTTGAGGAGGAGGAGACAAAATTACCTCCTCACATTTTAGATTACAAGAGCATGGTAGCACACAAGTTTATTGTTGACAACGAAGAGAAGATGCTCTTGTATAAACTTAGATTTAATAAGAAACGCTTTGAGATTATTATTTTGCATGCGCCTCTGTTGTTTGATTTGCTTGCGGAAAATTTTCTTGTTACGCTGGAGGCAGTGAACAACCATCAAGCTCAAGCTTTTACTCCGGAACCTGAACCTGAGCCGGAACCTGAACTGGACCCTTATCACGCATCATCTGTCCAGTGGGATCCGGAGGTGACCAGCCAGTGGTATCCTGATTACACCTCCCATTACACCGAGGAGAGTAGCGGCGGTCCTTGGTATTAAACCAACTTAGGCCAAAAGCCTAAGCTTGGGGGAGTACGTATTTCTCACTGTAGGACCTTGAAGTATGTCTAGAGGGGGGTGATTAGACTACTTGACCAATTAAAAACTTAACCTTTTCCCAATTTTAGAGTTTGGCAGATTTTAGCTACTTTAGGACAAGTCAAGCAATCATCACACTATTCAAGCAAGCATGCAAAGAGTATATAGGCAGCGGAAATTAAAGCATGCAACTTGCAAGAAAGTAAAGGGAAGGGTTTGGAGGATTCAAACGCAATTGGAGACACGGATGTTTTTGGCGTGGTTCCGATAGGTGGTGCTATCGTACATCCACGTTGATGGAGACTTCAACCCACGAAGGGTAACGGTTGCGCGAGTCCACGGAGGGCTCCACCCACGAAGGGTCCATGAAGAAGAAACCTTGTCTATCCCACCATGGCCGTCGCCCACGAAGGACTTGCCTCACTAGCGGTAGATCTTCACGAAGTAGGTGATCTCCTTGCCCTTACAAACTCTTTGGTTCAACTCCACAATCTTGTCGGAGGCTCCCAAGTGACACCTAGCCAATCTAGGAGACACCACTCTCCAAGAAGTAACAAATGGTGCGTTGATGATGAACTCCTTGCTCTTGTGCTTCAAATGATAGTCTCCCCAACACTCAACTCTCTCTCATAGGTTTTGGATCTGGTGGAAAGAAGATTTGAGTGGAAAGCAACTTGGGGAAGGCTAGAGTCAAGATTCATATGGTAGGAATGGAATATCTTGGCCTCAACACATGAGTAGGTGGTTCTCTCTCAGAAATGGTAAGTTGGAAGTGTAGGTTTGTTCTGATGGCTCTCTCCACGAATGAAGAGGAGGTGGAGGGGTATATATAGCCTCCACACAAAATCTAACCGTTACACACAATTTACCAAACTCGGTGGGACCGATTCAACAGACTCAGTCGGACCAATTTAGTAAACCTAGTGACCATTAGTGATTCTCGGTGGGACTGACATGCATCTCGGTGAGACCGATTCGGTTAGGGTTAGGGCATAACGTAATCTCGGTAAGACCCATTACACAAACTCGGTGAGACCGATTTGGTAATAAGCTTTCCGGAGAGTTGGTCAGGTAAACTCGGTGGGACCGATTTGCTATTTTCGGTGAGACCGAAATGTTACAAAAGGGAAACAGAGAGTTTACATTGCAATCTCGGTGGGACCGATCGCTCACTTTGGTTAGACCGAAACATTACGAAGGGAAACCGAGAGATTACAATCCCATCTCGGTGAGACCGAGATCCCTATCGGTAAGACCGATTTGCTTAGGGTTTGTGGCAGTGGCTATGACTTTTGGAATGGTGGCGCCGGATAGGAAGAATCGGCGTGACTGATTTTGGCTTTAGGTTTAGGTCATTTGTGGATGTGAGAAAGTAGTTGAGGGTTTTGGAGCATATCACTAAGCACATGAAGCAAGAGGCTCATTAAGCAACACCTCATCCCTCCTTGATAGTATTGGCTTTTCCTATAGACTCAATGTGATCTTGGATCACTAAAATGTAAAATGAAGAGTCTTGAGCTTTTGAGCTTGAGCCAATCCTTTGTCCTTAGTATTTTGAGGGATCCACTTTCACCATCCATGCCATGCCATTCATTGAGCTTTCCTGAAATAATAGTCTTGGAATAGCATTAGCTCAATGAGCTATATGTTGTTATGAATTACCAAAACCACCTAGGGATAGTTGCACTTACAATCTCCCCCTTTTTGGTAATTGATGACAACATATAGATCAAATCTTCGACAAATGATAATAAGGTTTAACAACATCGTCGCTTTGAGAAGTATGTGATAAGCAAGAGCTCCCCCTAAATTGGTGCATAGTTTAAGATTTGCTTTGGACTGCAAATGCACAATGAATTAGGCTCATGGGTTACTCTTCCATGTCACATACATCTTGGTGGACCGCTCAAAATAATAAACATTGAATATATGCACTCATCACCAAGCAAAGTGAATGATCACATAGGATAGATAAGATAATATCATCAAACATGCATAAGTGTAGATTATGATCAAACACATGATCATCAATGTCTCACAAGCATAGTATCTCAGGCAATCAAAAGCAAACAAGTTTAACCACCAAATAAAGCAAGAGAGAACAAAAGCAACACACTCTCTCTCGAAGCCTATGATCTATACATTTTTCTCCCCCTTTGGCAACAAGTTACCAAAAAGTTCATATAAAACGCATAGTGATCGACTCTCAGGCTTGATCTTCAGGTGATGGTGTCCGGATAACTCCAAGAACGAAGGCTTCAGTTGAAGTAGAGGGTGCTGGAGTTGATGCTGGAGCTGGTTGCACTGGAGCTGAAGGGGCTGTAGCTGGTGCTGAAGATGTTGTTCTAGTGTCTGTCACAGGCACTGCAACTGACCTCTGGGCTCTAGGCACTCTGGCAAACACATTTGTGGTAGTCTTGCCCTGCCTCTCCTGCATGTCATCCTGCAGCTGCTCTACAACTGACTGAATCTCAGTTACTTTGACATCAAGGTCATGGAATTTGAGTTCCATGATTCTTTCCAGGCTCTCCTGATTCTGAGTGAGGGTGGCCAGTCCCTTCTCAATCCTCAGTGTTGATGCTATTAAGTAACCAAGCTGCTCTTGCTTGTTCTTCAAGAAATATTCAGATGCCTCCTCTGGAGTTGGCATCCTGGCAGCCTTCTCCTTCTTTGCCTTCTCCTTCTTCTCTTGAGCTTGAACTGATGATGGATCATTCTCATTCATAACAACCTCATTGTCCTCAAAGTCTGGATAAAGTGGAAAATGTTCCTTATCCAATTGATATTTCCCTGTGCCCATCTTTGAGTTAATCAACTCCTGAATCTGAGGTGCATATCCACAGCTCCTCTTCTGATCTGCTGCAGTCCTCTTAATGGTTTCAATCATAAGGCTCATGACTTTGAACTTCTGTTGCACATCAAACACATGCAACATGTTGATGGCATGCCCTCTGATCATATTGTGGTCACCAGACTTGGCCAACAGAGTGTGCCTCAGAATCCAGTTGATAGTTGGCAGCCCTGACAACAGAAAGTGGACTGATCCAAACTTATGTGTCTCAACTGCCTTGTCTGGGATCTCCTTGTACATGTGTGCCATGGAATTATGATCCATCTTCTTCTTTGCATAGATATCCAGGTGATCCTCATTTTCCTTTGGGGCATTTATCAGACTTGCCCTTTCTTCAACAGTGGACTGGTACCTTGTACCTTCAAACATCCAAACAATTCTTCCATATGGATAAAAGTGTGCTGTGGAGTAGAATTGCATGATAAGTTCATCATTCCAGTGGGTGAGCTTTTGCCCAACAAAATCAGTAACTCCACAAGCAACAAAGTTGTCTTGCACTCTAGGATAGTGCTCTTCATTTTCCTTGATGTAGGTCCAGTCGACCCACCTCATATCACAAACTATGGGCTTCTTATCCAACAGAATTGTCTCATAGAAGTTTTGTTGTTCCTTTGTATAATCAACAACGGTTCTTCTCCTTGAGGCATATGGATCTTCCATCCTCCATATCCTCAACCCTGAGTCCTTCCTGATCCTCATGTCCTCAGCCACAGGATGGGCATCATTGTGGTCTGGTATCTTGGGCTTGAGCTTCCTTAGGACCTGTCCTTCTTCATCTTCTTCATCAACAACATTTGGCACTGGGGCCTTGTTCTTCTCAGCAGCTGGAATACTCCTAGTATTCCTCTTTGATGCAAGCTTGGCCTTGGAGGCAGCTTTGGGTGCTCCCTTGGGCTTAGATGTTGTAGCCCCTGATCTGATTGCATCACCCATAAGCTTTGGTGCCTTAGGTGCTGGTGCAGCAACCTCTTCTTCCTCTTCAGAATCTCTTCTCATAGAGGGCTTTCCAAGAACCTGGGCAGTTGTGGTTCTTGCTCTCTTCTTCTTCTTGTCCTGAGCACCTTCATCCTCTAATTCAAGGGTAAACTTCATTGTCTCTCCAGTAGGAACTTTCTTGGGTTTGGAAGAAGTGACTTTCTTTTCAGGTGCCTCTTTGGGTTCAGTCTGTTCTGGCACTTGAGTGGACCTTCTGGCTTTGGGCATTGGTGTCCTCTTGGCAGGAACTTTCTTTTTCAGTCCAGGTTTTGTGCTATGTGCTGAGCCATATTCCTTCTTGAGCACTACTTTCTTGGAAGTAGCCTCATCTTCTTCAACTTTATAGTCCTCATCTTCTGAGTCTGAGGTTCTCTTACTCCTTTGCCTAGTAGCAGCCTTAGGCAGGTTGCTAGGAGTGCCTCTGCTTCCTTCATCTGAAGTGCTAGAGGGACTAGTGCCCTCACTCAAGTCAATCTGCTCTTCTGACCTGTTCTGGCTGTCACTCTGGTCTGACATGCTGAAAAAGCAGACTGCTGACCCTATGAAGATTTATAGATGAGATAGAGTGGATGAGCATCATAAAATGCAGAGATTTTTGCAAAAGCATGATTCAAAAATTCAGTTTTAGTTTTCCACAGAAAGCATTTCGGATCAACCGATTTTCAAACTCAGTGATACTGAAGCAGTTTTGGAACCTAAACTGATGAACTAGGTTGGACCGAGTCTCAGTTCAGTGGCACCAAGACTGCTAGGGTTTCACAAAGTCCTAAAATCGGTCGCACCGATTAGTAATTCTCGGTCAGACCGAGAGTCACTAGTGCAATGGCATAAGCCAAATCGGTGGGACCGAGTTTTTCAACTCGGTGGGTCCGAGATGGTTTCGGCGGAAACCTAACCCTAAAATTTTGAATCTCATCTAATCTACGGACTTCATTGAGTAGATAGGATTGTTTCAATCGTGGCAAGATTCAATAAGAACACAATGTGCTAGGAATCAGACGAGGATAGCACAATGATCGAGTGCATACCCTAGCTTGGCGATGAACTCGCTACAGCGACAACGGCGGGGGCGAAATCCGTTTACGGCGGCGGAGATCAGTGACAGGAGGCTGCTGGCGACGAGGAGACGATCCGGAGACCTTCGATGGCAGAGCAAGCTATTGCGCGGGTGAAGGGGTTCGGAGAAATTTCCAAAATTTTGCCCATGACTATATATAGCCCGACCCTATCGGTGTGACCGAGTGGAACAACTCGGTGGCACCGAGATGCATAACTGTGTACAGTTACAGCAAATCGGTGTGACCGAAAAGTTCAAATCGGTTGCACCGAGATTAAAAACTCAGATCAACTTAATGATCTCGGTAGGACCGAAATGGAGGAATCGGTCAGACCGAGAATCACAAAGAGGTTTTGGAAGTTTAAGTCTATGACGAATCGGGGACTCCGAGTGCTCCTCACACAGAGTGGTTCGAATCTGACTTGATCAAATTTTGTGATGTAGCATGAATAGAGTTTGAGACGAGAAAAGCATAGATAGCTAGAGAAAGTTCTTAGGCATTCTTGTCCATCCACTTGGCAAAAAGAAAGGAAACCAAACAATCAAAACAACAAGTGGATGTCCTTGAATGAGTAAAATATGCACCAACATGCTCACACAATAAGATGGCAAATGAAATATGTGCCAAAGAATGCTCAACCAATTCGAGCATCTATCAAACAATTGGCGATGACTAGGTCATCTATATATGAGTATATTGACTTAGGAGTCAAATGAGAACATTTGATCATAGGTCATACTCATTGTTTAAGCTCAAGTGGGGTTACCACTTTTACATAATGCATTGATGTGTTCACACCATTAGAGTTGCTTTGACTCAATTCTTAGAGTTAAGCTCCCCCTAGATGTGAGATCCCCCCTTAGAGGGATGAACTAACCTTGGGTTTTGTCGATGATGACTTCATGTAGGTGTTGAAGATGTGGATGCTCAATGTTGATGTAGATCATTCGGAGCAATCCTTTGGAGTGAGTTGCACTTTCAACTTACCTACATGGGTTAGTCCCACAAGGAACTAACAAGAATATCCATAGACATAGACTGATGCACACACAATATGATGTCCATGAAATCATTAGGTTACCTTGTCCCTTGCCTTACCAACATGAGGGTTTGTGACTCCTTGAACTAGTGCAAGATGTGGAAGTTGATTGCACTTGTTCTTGCCATAATGATATGAGTGAAGAATGTTGGCGGAGTCACCCTCAAGAACTCTCTAGTTCTTCTTCTTCAGGATCCACATCATCTTGATGGGAATCCTCGGAGTTGTAGTTGTACTTGATGAAGTAGAACTTGACGTAGTCTTGGGAACCCACTTGAACGAGGCTTTAGGTGCTTCTTCAAATGCGTCAATCTCTTCTTGAAGCTTGTCCTTGCCTTTGTTCTTGTGGTCTTGTGGTGGAAGATCATATTGAGCTTGTGTTCCCTTGAAGTAAGTAGGATCATACTTCTCTTGTTGAGGAACAAACTTCGTCTTGGGGTATTGATCTTCTTCCCACTCAACTCCATAAGCATTGAACTTTCGTTCAAAACCAACACCTTGGTTCTTCCGGTGCCTTCCTTGCTTGCGTACAATTTCCTCGAATTGCTTACTCCCGGCAAGGCTCTTGTAAACACCTTTCTCTATAATTCCCTTTAATAAGCTATTTTCTTGCTCAAGTGTAAGTTGGCTAAGAGAATCATTAGTGTAATCAAGAGAACTACTAGAAGCAACAATATTGGATTTGACATTATTATTGTTACTACTAGAGGAAGTATCTTTCTTGTACTTGTTACTAGACTTGACTTGAGGCATGTAAGTAGATAAGAGTAAACGCTTGGCAATGTAAGAAGAACTTTTCTTACGGAGATCATCATTGATTGCTTTTAAGAACTCATGCTCTTGCTCAAGATTGAGCTTTTCAAAGCATAACTTCTCATGAGCCCTTAAAAGTTCTGGATGGTCTTCGAAGATAGTTTCATGAGCCAACTTAAGAGTGTTTAGTTCTTTAGTTAGAAGCTCAATCTTCTCCTTATCATTGTCATTCGCTTTATCTTCATTAGCATGATTAATTGACGTTTCATCATAGTATTCATCACTAGAGTTGTCAACAAGTAAATCATCATCCACAAGCAAGTCATCTTCATCACTATTGAAATCAACATACTCAGGATGTGTTACCTTTGGACCTTTGGCCATGAAGCATCTTCCAATTCCTTCATTTGGTGAATCAAATATGTCGTAGGAGTTGGTTGACACAAGTGCTAGACCGGCAACACCTTCATCTTGAGTATATTCGGAGTCCGAGTGATAGCTTCTCTCGGAGTGATTGTCGGAGTCGGAGCCGGATACCCATTAACCAACATGAGCTTGATGTCTTCGTTTTGTGTAGCTCCTTGATGACTTGTCCTTCCTTTCCGAATCCTTGCTTCTCCGTGAAGGTTTTCGTTCATAACGATCATCTCTACTCCTCCTCTCTCTTGGTGGTGATTCTTCTTTTTTGCTTCTTCTTCTTGGAGAATCTTCTCTTCTTTTGTAGGGTGTCGTACACTCATTGGAATAGTGTCCGGGTCTCCCACAATTGTAGCAATTGCGCTCTCGACTAGAAGATCTTTTGTCATTGTAAGACCTTGACTTGGAGCTTCTTTCTTTGCTTCTACTCTTGTAGAATTTGTTGAAGTTCTTCACCATTAAGATCAATTCTTCATTGAAGGTTTGTTTCTCACTTGATGATGTGGGGGCTTCACTTGAGGCTTTGTAAGCACCACTTGACTTGTTGTGAAGTTCCTCCTTATCCTTGAGTGACATCTCATGAGCAAAAATTCTTCCAATGACTTCCGTTGGCTTGAGATCTTTGTAGTTTGGCATCATTTGGATCAATGTGCACATAGTATCATACTTTCCATCCAATGCTCTTAGGATCTTCTTGATGATAAATTTGTCGGTCATCTCTTCACTCCCTAAGCCGGCAATCTCATTTGTGATAAGAGCAAGCCTAGAGTACATTTCAGCGACACCTTCACCATCCTTCATTTTGAACTTGTCAAGCTGACTTTGGAGCACATCCAACTTGGATTCCTTGACGGATTCGGTACCTTCATGCATATCAATCAAAGTATCCCAAATTTCCTTTGCATTCTCAAGACGGCTGATTTTGTTGAATTCTTCGGGGCACAATCCGTTGAAGATGATATCACAAGCTTGAGCGTTGTATTGCATCATCTTCAATTCTTCCGCATTTACTTCACGGTTCGGTTCTCTCCCATCAAAGAATTCACCTTGCAAGCCAATACAAATAATTGCCCAAACGGCGGGGTTATGTCCGAGAATATGCATTTTCATCTTATGCTTCCAACTAGCAAAATTAGTATCATCAAAGTAAGGACCTCTACAGTGATAATTTCCCTCGCTAGACGCCATACTATCCTAGGTTGTGAAACCAAGGCTATGACCACCAAAAGCTATGGAAATCAAAGAAAATGGAGACCAAAGCTCTGATACCACTTATAGGACCTTGAAGTATGTCTAGAGGGGGGGTGGTTAGACTACTTGACCAATTAAAAACTTAACCTTTTCCCAATTTTAGAGTTTGTCAGATTTTAGCTACTTTAGGACAAGTCAAGCAATCATCACACTATTCAAGCAAGCATGCAAAGAGTATATAGGCAGCGGAAATTAAAGCATGCAACTTGCAAGAAAGTAAAGGGAAGGGTTTGGAGGATTCAAACGCAATTGGAGACACGGATGTTTTTGGCGTGGTTCCGATAGGTGGTGCTATCGTACATCCACGTTGATGGAGACTTCAACCCACGAAGGGTAACGGTTGCGCGAGTCCACGGAGGGCTCCACCCACGAAGGGTCCATGAAGAAGAAACCTTGTCTATCCCACCATGGCCGTCGCCCACGAAGGACTTGCCTCACTAGCGGTAGATCTTCACGAAGTAGGTGATCTCCTTGCCCTTACAAACTCTTTGGTTCAACTCCACAATCTTGTCGGAGGCTCCCAAGTGACACCTAGCCAATCTAGGAGACACCACTCTCCAAGAAGTAACAAATGGTGCGTTGATGATGAACTCCTTGCTCTTGTGCTTCAAATGATAGTCTCCCCAACACTCAACTCTCTCTCATAGGTTTTGGATCTGGTGGAAAGAAGATTTGAGTGGAAAGCAACTTGGGGAAGGCTAGAGTCAAGATTCATATGGTAGGAATGGAATATCTTGGCCTCAACACATGAGTAGGTGGTTCTCTCTCAGAAATGGTAAGTTGGAAGTGTAGGTTTGTTCTGATGGCTCTCTCCACGAATGAAGAGGAGGTGGAGGGGTATATATAGCCTCCACACAAAATCTAACCGTTACACACAATTTACCAAACTCGGTGGGACCGATTCAACAGACTCGGTCGGACCGATTTAGTAAACCTAGTGACCGTTAGTGATTTTCGGTGGGACTGACATGCATCTCGGTGAGACCGATTCGGTTAGGGTTGCATAGCGTAATCTCGGTAAGACCGATTACACAAACTCGGTGTGACTGATTTGGTAATAAGCTTTCCAGAGAGTTGGTCAGGTAAACTCGGTGGGACCGATTTGCTCTTTTCGGTGAGACCGAAATGTTACAAAAGGGAAACAGAGAGTTTACATTGCAATCTCGGTGGGACCGATCGCTCACTTCGATTAGACCGAAACGTTACGAAGGGAAACAGAGAGATTACAATCCCATCTCGGTGAGACCGAGATCCCTATCGGTAAGACCGATTTGCTTAGGGTTTGTGGCAGTGGCTATGACTTTTGGAATCGGTGGCGCCGCATAGGAAGAATCGGTGTGACCAATTTTGGCTTTAGGTTTAGGTCATTTGTGGATGTGAGAAAGTAGTTGATGGTTTTGGAGCATATCACTAAGCACATGAAGCAAGAGGCTCATTAAGAAACACCTCATCCCTCCTTGATAGTATTGGCTTTTCCTATAGACTCAATGTGATCTTGGATCACTAAAATGTAAAATGAAGAGTCTTGAGCTTTTGAGCTTGAGCCAATCCTTTGTCCTTAGTATTTTGAGGGATCCACTTTCATCATCCATGCCATGCCATTCATTGAGCTTTCTTGAAATAATAGTCTTGGAATAGCATTAGCTCAATGAGCTATATGTTGTTATGAATTACCAGAACCACCTAGGGATAGTTGCACTTTCACTCACCGACTTTACATTCATGTTCACACACTAGTCGTCGGTGCTCATACTCTTTCATTGTATTATCCATGCTAGTTTAAATTTCTTTTTCTAGTTTTCTTCTTGTGTTTTTGATAAACTTTAAGAAAAACCAAAAAAATTAGTTAGTTTAATTTCCTTTGCTTGTAGTAGAAATTAAAATGAAAACCCAAAAAGATTTCTCATTCTTCTTTTACTTGTTGGGAGCTTTCCCGTGTAAATAGTTTTCTTTTCTTTTCTTTTCTTTGGAGGTCGAGAAGACCATATTGAAAATGCTTAGTGGCTCTTATGCATGATTGTTTATTTAATTTAGAGCCCATATTACTTGTCTTCTCTCTTGAGTTGAATGCTTGCATATTCCAGCTTAGTCCAATGCACGTGCACTCTTATTATTATACACATCGTTCGATCGTGCAAGTGAAAGGCAATAATGATGATATATGATGGACTTATTGGGATGAGAAAAGCTGGTATGAACTCGACCTCTCTTGCTTTTGTAAATATGATGATTCATCGTTCCTGAGTCAGCTATTATGAAGTAAACATATTTGCAATGACATTTAGAGATTATAGTTACTTGTGCCATGCTTGATTAGCTATGAGTTATAATGGTTTACCTTGCGTGCCAACATGCTATTAGAATGATTATGATGTGGTATGATGAGATGGTATCCTCCTTTGAATGTATTAAGTGACTCGACTTGGCACATGTTCACACATGTAGTTGAATCAAATCAACATAGCCTTCATGATATTTATGTTCATGGTGGATTATATCCTACTCATGCTTGTATTCGGTGTGAATTAATTTTAATGCATGCTTACGACTGTTGTCGCTCTCCCAGTTGGTTGCTTCCCAGTCTTTTGCTAGCCTTCACATGTACTAAGCGGGAATACTGCTTGTGCATCCAAACTCCTTAAACCCCAAAGTTGTTCCATATGAGTCCACCATACCTTCCTATATGCGGTATTTACCTGCCATTCCAAGTAAATTTGTATGTGCCAAACTCCAAACCTTCAAATGAAATTCTGTTTTGTATGCTCGAGCAGCTCATGTTTCAACTAGGGCTGCCTATATCTTCCATGCTAGGTGGGTTATTCTCAAGAGGAGTGGACTCCGCTCCTCATTCATGAGAAAGGGCCGGTAACCGGGATGCCCAGTCCCATGATCCAAAAAGATCAAAACAAATCAAATAATTAAACAAACCCCCCAGGGCTATTGTATGTTGGAGGCACTCGTTGTTTCGAGCAAGCCATGGATTGATGCTTGTTGGTGGTTGGGGGAGTATAAACCTTTACCATTCTGTTTGGGAATTGCCTATAATGCATGTAGTATGGAAGATACAGCCATCTCATAGTTGTTGCGTTGATAGCAAAAGTATGCGCTCAAAATGTTATTCTATCTCTATTTTAAAATCGAGATCTGGCACCTCTACAAATCCCTACTTCCCTCTGCGAAGGGCCTATCTATTTACTTTTATGTTGAGTCATCACCCTTCTTATTAAAAGCACCCGCTGGAGAGCACACTGTCAGTTGCATTCATTATTATTGGTTTATACTGGATATGACTTGACTGGAACTCTTTTACCATGAATTACAATGTTTAGTCAGTCCTTGATCTTTAAAGGTGCTCTGCATTTATGTTTTGCGGTCTCAGAAAGGGATAGCGAGATACCATTTTGTTATATCATGTCAGGACCCCGACTCGATGTCACATCGATCTAGCCGGTAACACCTCATATCACTTTGCGGCCTCACGCACGGTATTCCCACGGGTGTCGTCTTACCTTTGCCCGGGACCGTTTGCGCCTTTTGGCTCACGTATATGATAGTGGCGCTAGCATCCATATGATAAAGAGCCCAGGCTGACATGACTAGTCGTAAACCCAAAGTGGCACAGACTTACAGGGACAGGCATCCATGACCCAGCTTCGAACGTGTCGGTCATCAGCAAGTGGGTCCGGGCTGTAGCACTGGGCTAGCAGGACTCCGGTAAACCAGGCTGTAGCGGGCTAACAGGACTCCGGTACTCAAAGCGTGACATTTCCCCGAAGGGACAGACACAGGAACGAAGAAGGACACATGCCGGCCAGCCTAAGTGTTCCAGAGCAGTAGCAAGCTACCATGGCTCAGAGGTAACACTAGGAGACATTTCCCGGTAAGAGAGGCTACTAAAGATAAACAACTAGATAGTCAGATCCCACACATACCAAGCATTTCAATCATACACACAATATGCTCGATATGTGCAAATACAACGAAGCATCACAACATGACTCTATGACACAAGTACTTTATTTAAGGCTCAGGGAGCCATACATATCATACACAAAGGTACGGGTCTCACGACCCCACATACAAGTCATACAGTCATACAAACCAACAGCGGAAATAACTTGTCTGGGTACAGACAACTAGTAAAACAAAAGAGGCTTGGAAAGCCTAGCTATACTACGTGGTCCTCCACAAGCTCAGGGTCACCACCTGGGTCTTTAGCCTACTCGTTGATGTCAACGTCTACATAGAACCCATCAGAAGGGGTTGCAGCGTCTTCTGTAAAAAATGTAGATTATAGCAACATGAGTACAAAGGTACTCAGCAAGACTTACATCAGATCCTACATACATGCACGTTATCAAGAAGGGTTGGTGGAGTTATTGCAGCAAGCCAGCTTTGACTCTTGGCTAGGCTATCCTACGATTCTCCAACTTGAAATAGTTTTGCGCACACGAGTCCACTACTCACCACTTCAATACACTACCGAGGATCCACCTCCGTCTTCCTACGGAAGAGCCATCCTCGGCACTCACACTTATCTTGAGGCTTTTAACAGTTTCCATTTACTTGTCTATGAACTGTATAGGCAACCAAGTAGTCCTTTACCGCGGACGCGGCTATTCGAATAGATCATGTTAACCCTGCAGGGGTGTACTTCTTCATACATGTTTCCACCACTTAGCGTCTGCACACGATATGTGCTCGGCAGACTTCAAGCGAAAGCCGACATGGGTGTAGACCACGACCTACCTAAACACTTAAGCCTCTAGTCCAGGTTTATCGCCTATTCAGGTTCCATTCGCAGGGAGTCCGGCCGAGGTTTCCCATACGGCCCCGAACGATGTGAACAGGGTTCCCGAGATACCTAACGGGTATTCGGTACACCCGGCCACGTACCTACCGCATCACAGCCCACCCCTACGGTCAGCGCTGTCCACGGCCTCCAGTAGGCTACAAACACCAGAAACTACTTGCAACTCCTGGACAGAGAGCTAGGGTGAATAAGAAGTCGAGCGGGGTCATATTTCAGGGCCCAATGTATGGTAGTAGCTGATTCTTAAATCACACATACAGATCTCAGTGCTTAAGGTCGGCTTCAATGAAACAACCCACCATGTACTCCTACATGGCCTCTCATCGATACCTTTACCAAATCGTGTTTACCACACCACTCTCATTACCGACGTAATCATTTCACTCTAGCCCATCACCCAGATGAACCAGACCTGACACGACTCTAAGCATAGCAGGCATAGCAAGGTAGGAACAACACATACATATGGCTCAATCAACTCCTACACATGCTAGTGGGTTTCATCTAGTTACTGTGGCAATGACAGGTCATGCAGAGGAAGTGGGTTCAACTACCGTAGCACACAGCAGTTTGAATCGCGTTGTCTTAATGCAGTAAAAGAGAGCAGGAGCGAGAACATGGGATTGTATCGATATGATCAAATCGTTGGTTGCTTGCCTGATGGTTCGATGCACGGATGCGGTTCTTTGTTAGGGTAATCACGGTACTCCTCGGGGACAGAACCTGTCGCAAAGGACATCGATACACAAGCATCACCAAACAATGTGCAACAATATGATGCATGCATGAAACATGGCAATATGAGTGTATAGGGCTAATGCAACTAGAGCCAGAAGGGTTTGAACAAATTTGAATCAAAGATTCAAATTCCAAATTCAAATATGGCCTTTTAAAGTGCCTTTTCTTGTTCTGCTTAAAACATCAATTTAACTTGTTTGATCATGCATGAAAATGGTACAGATGGATAGATTGGATTTTTCTGATCATTTTTCATATATAATTTGTCCAATTTGGAGTTACAGAATAAAAGTTATGAATTTTTGAAGTTTAAATAATATTCTGGAATTTCCTGATTTAATTTAAATCCAGAAAATCAATTACTGCGTCAGCCTGACGTCAGTGTGACATCAGCAGGTCAACGGAACAGGTCTGGGTCAAACCTGACAGTGGGTCCCGCATGTCAGGGTGATTATTTTAATTAAAACTTAATTAAAACTAATCCTGTTTAATTAACAGGGCTGGGCCCCACCTGTCATTGACTCAGGGGAGTCAACCAGGGCCCACCCGTGGTCAAAGTTAATGTCGGCTGCCGGCGTTTAGTCGCCGGCGAGCCCGACGCGGCGGCGGAAGTGGTTTTGGTCATTTCGGCCACCAAACGGACCGCGGAGACCACCGGAGTGGAGCTGAGGGCCCGTTGGGGTCGGGGTGGCCGGAGTCGACGGCGGCGAGCTCGGCTGCGGCCGCCGGGGTTCGGTCGTGCACGGGAACGGTGCTGGAGCTCGAAGTCGAGCAAAGCGAGGCGCTAGGGATGCTCTACGGGGTCTTGCGAACTCGTTGGACTCGCCGGGGTGACCAAATGGTCACCGGAGCTGCGTCGACGGCGAGCTCGGCGACGGCGGAGGTTCGGCCGTGGTGGGGAGGTGGCTACGGTGAGGGAACGAGGGGAAGGAGAGGGGGAAACGGTGGTGTAGCTCACCGCGGTTGCAGTGGGCGTCGAAGCGGGCTCGGGGACGCGCTGGAGACGGCGAATTCGACGGCGACGGTGGTCGGAGCCCGAAGAGGGGAACGGCGACGTGGCGGCGATGCAGGGCTTCCGGGGAGCTGTGGAGCGGTGGGGAGGAAGAGGGAGTCGAGGCGGAGCTCCTGAGCTGGTCGGGGGAGCGAGGGGTGGTCGGAGACAGCGGCTAAGGCGAACGGCGGCGACGGTGGTGTTCGGACGGGCGAGAGAGAGAGCGAGGGAGAGGAGGGGAGAGCCGGGGGGAGAGTGAGAGAGAGCAGGGGGGAGGCGTGGCGTCGTCCAGGGACACCGAGGCGAGGAGGGGAGGGCAGGCAGGCAGGGAGAGAGGTGGCGTGGCGCGGTGGCCGTGCGCGCGCGCCGGCCACACTCCCCTCCCTCTGTCGGGACGAAGACGACAGAGGAGGGAGGTGGGCTGGGCCGGCTGCTGGCTGGGCCGGCCAGCTGGCTGGGCTGCACAGGGAGGAGCCCAGGTAAGCTTCTCCCTTTTAGTTTTTTTCTGTTTTCTAATTTCTGACATTTGTTTTGATTTAAATAATGTATTAAATCATTTATTTAACTTATGCCAATTTTTGCAGGAGCTATTTATATTATTCCAGAGCTCTTTTATAATTGGCATAATATTTGGGCATATATTAATATATATAATTAATATATTTCCAATGCAAATATTTATGCATTAATTCCAAATGCCCAAAATAAATGTCCATGAGCCACTAAAAATATTGGTTTGATTTTTATCTCTGTCCAATATTTTCAGAGAGCAACATGAGCATTTTCTTGGACCCTTTTGGAGAAATTTTTATTTGGGTCATTTTCATAATGATTCTGAGGGTTTCACAGATCCCCATTTCAAGTTTCTGATGAAGAGTAAACATGATGCAACACTCTAATGCATGACTAGCTAGGGTGTGACATATCATGTTATGATTATTTTGAGAAAGTGTTGTCATCCGAGTTTTATTATTATAGCTTGCTAGCTGATTATGTTATTGATATGAGTAATTGTGAGACCTATGTGTTATTGTGAGTATGGTTAGTTCATAATATTTGCTGAAACTTGAATGCTGGCTTTTCATGTTTACAACAACAAGAGCAATAGAGTTTGTAAAAGTTTTTCTTTATCACTTTCAGTTTATCAACTGAATTGCTTGAGGACAAGCGAAGATTTAAGCTTGGGGGAGTTGATACGTCTCCAACGTATCTACTTTACCAAACACTTTTGCCCTTGTTTTGGACTCTAACTTGCATGATTTGAATGAAACTAACCCGGACTGACGTTGTTTTCAGCAGAACTGCCATGATGTTGTTTTATGTATAGAAAAGAAAAGTTCTCGGAATGTCCTGGAAATCCACGGAGGCACTTTTCAAAATTAATAAGAATTTTTGGTGAAAGAATCAAGGCCAGGGGGCCCACAGGCTATCCACGAGACAAGGGGACGCCCCCCCCCTAGGGCGCACCCTCCTATCTCGTGGGCCCCCTGGACCTCCTCTGACCTCAACTCCAACTCCATATATACCGTGTCGGGGAGAAAAAAATCAAGGAGAAAGTTTCATCGCGTTTCACGACACGGAGCCGCCGCCAAGCCCTAATCTCTCTCGGGAGGGCTGATCTGGAGTCCGTTCGGGGCTCCGGAGAGGGGGATTCGTCGCCGTCGTCATCATCAACCATCCTCCATCACCAATTTCATGATGCTCACCGCCGTGCGTGAGTAATTCCATCGTAGGCTTGCTGGACGGTGATGGGTTGGATGAGATTTACCATGTAATCAAGTTAGTTTTGTTAGGGTTTGATCCCTAGTATCCACTATGTTCTGAGATTGATGTTGCTATGACTTTGCTATGCTTAATGCTTGTCACTAGGGCCCGAGTGCCATGATTTCAGATCTGAACCTATTATGTTTTCATGAATATATGTGTGTTCTTGATCCTATCTTGCAAGTCTATAGTCACCTATTATGTGTTATGATCCGACAACCCCGAAGTGACAATAATCGGGATACTTCTCGGTGATGACCGTAGTTTGAGGAGTTCATGTATTCACTATGTGTTAATGCTTTGTTCCGGTTCTCTATTAAAAGGAGGCCTTAATATCCCTTAGTTTCCATGAGGACCCCGCTGAACACGGGAGGGTAGGACAAAAGATGTCATGCAAGTTCTTTTCCATAAGCACGTATGACTATTTACGGAATACATGCCTACATTACATTGATGAATTGGAGCTAGTTCTATATCACCCTATGTTATAACTATTGCATGAGGAATCGCATCCGGCATAATTATCCATCACTGATCCATTGCCTACGAGCTTTTCACATATTGTTCTTCGCTTATTTACTTTTTCGTTGCTACTGTTACAACTACTACAAAACTCCAAAAACATTTATCTTTACTTTTGCTACCTTTACTATTATTATCATACAACTTTTGCTACTAAACACTTTGCTACAGATACTAAGTTATCCAGGTGTGGTTCAATTGACAACTCAACTGCTAATACTCAAGAATATTCTTTGGCTCCCCTTGTGTTGAATCAATAAATTTGGGTTCAATACTCTACCCTCGAAAGTTGTTGCAATCCCCTATACTTGTGGGTTATCACAACAGAGAGATGGAATAGGTACTGAAGATTAGAAAGGCATGACATATTGACATGTATTCCCTCCATCCGGAAAAAAATGGATGGATCTAGGCGTATTTCAGTTCTAGATACATCTTTTTTATCCATTTCGGCAACATGTAATCCGGACGGAGGGAGTATGGTGTAAGAGCTAGGGATACGAAAGGACAACACAGCAAAAAAACACTAGTTGAATGTAAAACTGCATGCTAGCGGAGTACATACAGAAATAACTAAGGCAACATACACGTGTATGATTGGGAAACTAAGATGGCATTGCAACAGAGCACTAGAACAGCACTTCAATGTAAAAAACATGGTATGGTAGACAAATGAAGTACATACTGATGAATAACAATGCATAAGATATTCAGAAGCATGATGTCCAAATTAAGCAGATGGCATTGCGATAGAGTAGAATGACAGTACTTGAATTTGAAAACATGTTATCATGAATGGAATAGGTACTGAAAAATAGGAAGGCATGACATATTTACATGCATGATCAGCATGCTAAGCACATGGCATTGCAACAGAGTAGATACACTCCAGGACATTATATGCATGTTGTACCCATATCACAGGCCAAGTTAGAGCAAGGACCTTGTGGGGTGAAGAGGATTCATCATCTTTCTGCAATCTTCTGAAGAACTGCCTTTACGTGTTCCATCATATTAGGTATCATTGACATCATGTTTATTGGCCTTTACATTGCTCCGTGAGGTTCTTGTAGATATATCAGTGTGTGCAATTATATCTGACATGCATGGAAGACAACTAGTAGTTAGATTTATGTAATGAGTGCCTATAGGAGATGACATAAATAGTAGGACTGGGGTTAACTAGCAGCAACAGGTCTCATAAACTAAAGGGAGAACACAGATGAAAGCTACAAAATATGTATCGTTTGTACTCGAGATTAACTAGATGGCACACAAAAGTAGGTAATACTAGAAGTGGTATAATACTATAATCACCAGCATGTGGGATAGCATTGGCTGATGGATGATAACTATGGAACAACGTTACCTAAAGAACAAGTATCTTAGCTGAACTATGGAACAACGTTACCTAAAGAACAAGTATCTTAGCTGAACTATGGAACAACGTTAACTCCTGAACAAGACCCATAAGAGATCAGCATGAATATACAGTGAAATGTGATGATCTATATTCCATGCTTAGATGAATAACAAAGCCATAAATGTTGCACACAACTAAGATGTGGGTACAACCTATCTGGCTGCCATCCATAGGAGTGAGCATCATGTGCTGACTTGTCGATGGCCCTGCAGTTGTTGTGGCTGTCCATGTCGGGCACGCGCATTCGATGCAGGGAACTGTTGAGTGGGGACTATAGCTCCCTTCTGGTGTATGCATCCCTTGTTGGAGCAGCTGCGGTGAGTCGGAAGACGGTGTGTCTGAAGATGCAGATAACGCATAATATTAAGAACGACATTGTCGGATGTTGGGTTCCGGCAGACCCTTAAGGTTTGAACTCTGGGGTGCGCACGAAGTTCTCTCCCCTACCGATCTACGTCCGATCGCCTCATGAGATCTAAGATGGAAATGATGAACAACACGAGAGACACAAGATTTATACTGGTTTGTACCACCGTTGTGGTGTAATACCCTACTCCAGTGTGTGGTGTGGTGGATTGCCTCAGGGGCTGGTGATGAACAGTACAAGGGAAGAACAGCCTCGCTAGAGGTGTTCTTGGGCTGGGGCAATGAACTGCTTGGGTGAGTTCGATCGCCACTCTCTCTCTCTGTCTTTCCTCTATCCTTATCCGATCCTCCTCTACTCTGTGGTGGCTAGCTCTATTTATAGAGGCCCTAGGCCTCTTCCCAAATATTGAGTGGGAAGGTGATAACCCACAAGTATAGGGGATAGTTGTAGCCTCTTTCGATAAGTAAGAGTGTCGAACCCAACAAGGAGCTAAAGGTAGAACAAATACTCTCTCAAGTCCTATCGGCCACTGATACGACTCTACGCACGCTTGACGTTCACTTTACCTAGAACAAGTATGAAACTAGAAGTACTTGGTAGGTGTTTTCGGGTAAGCTTGCAAGAAAGTAAAGAGCATGTAAATATAAACTAGGGGCTATTTAGATAAAGACACAACTAAATTAGTAAAAGTAAAGGGCTTGTTGTCACGAGAAAGTTATTTGTCCCTAGGCAATCGATAACTAGACCGGTAATCACTATTGCAATTTTATTTGAGGGAGAGGCATAAGCTAACATACTTTCTCTACTTGGATCATATGCACTTATGATTGGAACTCTAGCAAGCATCCGCAACTACTAAAGATTCATTAAGGTAAAACCCAACCATAGCATTAAAGTATCAAGTCCCCTTTATCCCATACGCAAACAACCTACTTACTCGGGTCTGTGCTTCTGTCACTCACGCCACCCACCATAAGCAAATCATAAACATATTGCAAACCCTACAGCAGGGATCCCTCACGCTTGCGCGACATGGAGAGCACCATAGGACAGCACCAATAATGAAACATGCAACTCAAACCAATCATGATCATCAAATAGCCATTAGGACAAAACAGATCTACTCAAACATCATAGGATAGCCATACATCATTGGGAAATAATATATAGTGTTGAGCACAATGTTTAAGTAGAGATTACAGCGGGTAAGAGAGAGGTTACACCGCTGCATAGAGGGGGAAGGGTTGGTGGAGATGTTGGTGAAGATGGCGGAGGTGTTGGTGAAGATCGCGATGATGATGATGGCCTCCGGCGGCGTTCCGGCGCCACCGGAAGCAAGGGGGAGAGAGCCCCCCTTCTTCTTCTTCTTCCTTGACCTCGTCCCTAGATGGGAGGAGGCTTTCCCCTCTGGTCCTTGGCTCCCATGGCTTGGGAGGGGAGAGAGCCCCTCCGAGATTGGATCTATCTCTCTGTTTCTGCGTTCTCTGCGCTGGCAGATTCTACCCCTTCACCGTTTCCTTTATATCTGGAGATCCGTAACTCCGATTGGGGTGAATCTTTCGCCCAGATCTTCATCATAAAATTATCTTTCTTGCGCCAGAAGAAGAGCATCAACCGCCTTACGGGTGGACCACGAGGGTCAGGGGCGCGCCTGGGGGGTAGGGGGCGCCCCCCTACCTCGTGCCCGCCTTGGATACCGTTTCGTGTTGATTTTACTTCCAGAAAATCATAAATATTCGGAAAAAAACTCCGTCCATTTTTATCCCGTTTGGACTCCGTTTGATATTGGGTCTCTGCGAAACAAAAAACATGCAACAGACAGGAACTAGCACTGGGCACTGGATCAATATGTTAGTCCCAAAAATAATATAAAAAGTTGCCAAAAAGTATATGAAAGTGGATAATATTGGCATGGAACAATCAAAAATTATAGATACGACGGAGACGTATCAGCATCCCCAAGCTTAATTCCTGCTCGTCCTCGAGTAGGTAAATGATTAAAAAGAATAATTTTTGATGTGGAATGCTACCTAGCATAATCTTGATCATATGTCTAATCATGGCATGAATATTAAGACACGAGTGATTCAAAGCAATAGTCTATCATTTGACATAAAAACAATAATACTTCAAGCGTACCAATAAAGCAATCATGTCTTTTCAAAACAACAAGGCAAAAGCAAGCTTATCCCTACAAAATCATACAGTTTGGCCATGCTTCATTTTCGTCACACAAAATGCTCCCATCATGCACAACCCCGATGATGAGCCGAGCAATTGGTTCATACTTTTTAACGCGCTTCAGCTTTTTCAACCCTCACGCAATACATGAGCGCAAGCCATGGATATAGCACTATAGGTGGAATAGAATATAATGATGGAGGTTATGTGGAGAAGACAAAAAAGGAGAAAGTCTCACATCAACTAGGCGTATCAACGGGCTATGGAGATGCCCATTAATAGATATCAATGTGAGGAGTAGGGATTGCCATGCAACGGATGCACTAAGAGCTATAAGTGTATGAAAGCTCAACAAAAGAAACTAAGTGGGTGTGCATCCAACTTGCTTGCTCATGAAGACCTAGGGCATTTGAGGAAGCCCATCGTTGGAATATACAAGCCAAGTTCTATAATGAAAATTCCCACTAGTATATGAAAGTGACAACATAGGAGACAATCTATATGAAGAACATGGTGCTACTTTGAAGCACAAGATATGAGACTCTACATGAAGAATATGGTGCTACTTTGAAGCACAAGTGTGGAAAAAGAGATAGTAACATTGCCCCTTCTCTCTTTTTCTCTCATTTTTTTTATTTTATTTTTTTATTTTTTTATTTTTTTTGGTGAGCTTCTTTGGCCTCTTTTTTTATTTGGGCTTCTTTGGCCTCTTTTATTTTTCATAAAGTCAGGAGTCTCATCCCGACTTGTGGGGGAATCATTGTCTCCATCATCCTTTCCTCACTGGGGCAATGCTCTAATAATGATGATCATCACACTTTTTATTTACTTACAACTCGATATCTAGAACAAAGATATGACTCTATATGGATGCCTCCAGCGGTGTACCGGGATGTGCAATGATCTAGCATAGCAATGACATCAAAAAACAGACAAGCCATGAAAACATCATGCTAGCTATCTTACGATCATGCAAAGAAATACCACAATGAAAAGCTCAAGTCATGTATATGATGATGATGGAAGTTGCATGGCAATATATCTCGGAATGGCTATGGAAATGCCATGATAGGTAGGTATGGTGGCTGTTTTGAGGAAGATATATGGTGGGTGTATTGTACCGGCGAAAGTTGCGTGCACAAGAGTGGCTAGCAATGGTGGAAGGGTGAGAGTGCGTATAATCCATGGACTCACATTAGTCATAAAGAACTCATATACTTATTGCAAAAGTTTATTAGCCCTCGAAGCAAAGTACTACTACGCATGCCCCTAGGGGGATAATTGGTAGGAAAAGACCATCGCTCGTCCCCGACTGCCACTCATAAGGAAGACAATCAAAGAAACACCCCATGCTTCAAATTTGTCACACAACGGTTACCATACGTGCATGCTACGGACTTGCAAACCTCAACACAAGTGTCTCTATAATCCATAACCACCCACTAGCATAATTCTAATATCACCATCTTTATATCGCAAAACTATTGCAAGGAATCAAACATATCATATTCAGCGATCTACAAGTTTATGTAGGATTTTATGACTAACCACTACTAGGAAAAGGGCTATAGATAGGATTGACACTAATGGCGCACCAGGGAAGTAGTGCGCCACTACTATGTACTAATGGCGCACCAGTTGGTGATGCGCCATTAGTGTGGAAGACACTAATGGCGCACCAGACACACGGTGCGCCACTAGTAATAATTTTTTTTCCATTTTTCCATACATACTAATGGCGCATCCGGTCGAAGTGCGCCATTACTAGTTCTAACTAGTAATGGCGCACCAGGCAGAAAGTGCGCCATTACTGTATTTTTTTTATTCTTTTTTTTTGCAAAACTACTAATGGCGCACCGTTTCACAGTGCGCCATTACTAGTTTAAACTAGTAATGGCGCACTATGACTCGGTGCGCCATTAGTATA
>NC_041385.1:210192374-210218162 GCF_002162155.2 Triticum dicoccoides | reverse complement strand
ATATTACTTTTTTGCAGAACTACTAATGGCGCACCATCTGCAGGTGCGCCATTAGTAACCAGGCATACTAATGGCGCATTTGCATGTGGTGCGCCATTAGTAACCTGGGACCCCAACAAGATATTTTGGATAGCCACACCTACCCACTCACTTTCCCCACTTCATTCCCTCCACCTCCTTCTCCAAGCTTTCGGCTGCCTCCTCCTCCTCACCTCATTTGCACCATAGATTCATCAAAATTAAGTGGTGAAATTACCTTTTTTGGTAGGTAAGTAAGGGGAAAGCTATCTTCATGTTGTAGATCTACTTTTTTTCTCCCTAGCTCGCTCCAACAACATGCACATGCACTTTTTGTGGCCTAACTAGATCTATGTATGTTTGTGATGTTGCATATGATTGTGGTGTTGCATATATGTTTGTGTTTGCAGGTACCGGTATTTGAAGTGCGATAGTTGCCAATATTTTGCCGGAATGTTGATTCATTTCGTTTCGGCGAGAATTTTGGCACTATGCATTCTTTTTGGTCCTGTTTTTAGGGAAGGTCATGCCAAATGTTTTCTTGGTTCTAAAATATCGTTTTGCTCTACCCCGCAGGCGACCATGGTCCGCACGATGACCGAAGGCATCGTGAATAGGTTTTTGAGCTCCACGAAGGCCGAGATGCTTCAAAAGAATGAGACGGAGATAAGATGTCCGTGTCGAAGATGCAAGCTGAAGAGCCTTATTGCGGACCCGGATTCTGGGTAGGTGCGGGACCACCTGCTCTTGCGTGGTTTCATGGATGGCTATCGGTGGCAAGGTGATGAACATGACTATGAAGTCGTCCATGAGGGCCGGGCAAGAAATGAGGAAGGGCAACAAGACAACCACCGCGGCAAAGGCGGGCGAGAAGACGAAGAATCTCCAGGACATGATCACGATGGTGATGCTGTACACAGTCATCATGTAGAAGATGTCGTACATGATGATGAGGAAGATCAAGACGAAGGGCATGATCATGAAGATGAAGATGCCGGAGCAGACGACGATGGAGGCTGGGTGCAGGACCCTCATATTCAAGAGTTGCTTCTCAAGCAGACGGATAACACAAGAGCTGCCGCCCGAGAGAAAGCCAAGCTGGATCAACTGGAGATAGACACGGTTACACCATTGTATGAAGGATGCAGGCCCGAGGATACCCGCCTGAAAGTAACGCTCATGGCTCTGGAGATGAAGGTAAAACACAAAATGACCGACGCATGCTTCGACGAGAACATGTCATTCTGGCACGAACGTCTTCCCAAGGGGAACAAGTGCCCGACCAGCGAGGAGGCGAAGAAAATTGTGTGTCCTCTAGATTTATCGCACGTGAAATACCATGTGTGCATGAACAATTGCATCATTTATCGGGACGAGCACGCGGAGTCTACCATATGTCCGGTGTGCGGCGTCACTCGGTACAAGAAGAGGAAGAAAGCTCCTCGAAAATCGGTGTAGTACTTTCCGATCACTCCTCGTCTGCAGCGGTATTTCGCGGACCCTAAGGTAGCAAAGATCCTGCGTTGGCACGCGGATAGGGCGGAGAAGAAGCAGGAAGATGATGGAAATGATCTGGAGATAAATAAAAAAGACAAGATGCTGAGTCACCCTAAGGATGCGAGCCAGTGGCAAGCGTTGAACTTCGAATACCCAGAATTTGGGAAGGATCCAAGGAACATCGTGTTGGGCGTGAACACTGATGGAGTCAATCCGTTTGGCAGCCAGAGAAGCACACATAGCACCTGGCCTGTGTTTGTGTGGATGTACAACCTTCCCCCTGGTTGTGCATGAAGAGGAAGTACATTCACATGAGTATGCTAATTGAAGGGCCGAAACAACCAGGGAACGACATCAATCTGTATCTGGGGCTGCTGAACGAGGAGCTAGACACGCTGTGGAAAACGCTAGCCAATACGTGGGACGCCGCAGATAAAGAATATTTCCCTATGAGAGCCGCACTGCTCACGACGGTGCACGACTATCTCGGTTACGGATATCTCGCGGGGCAGGTAGTCCACGGATTTTCTGGATGCGTAAGGTGCATGGATTACACAACGTATCACCAGCTAGATAGAGATCCCGGGTCTTCAAAAACCGTGTTCATGGGACATCGAAGGTGGCTTCGCGATGATGACCCGTGGAGGAAACGCAAGGATCTGTTCGATGGTGAAACCGAACCCCGAAAACGCCGGTGTACGAGGAGCGGCGAGGAAATAGACGAGCTGTTGAAAAATTGGAAAGACTGCCCACTGCCGGGAAAGAAGCAAAAGGCGCCAGAGTCGGGAAAGAAGCGAAAGACGCCAGAGCTGCTGCTAAAGGTATGGAAAACAAGGTCTATTTTCTGGGACTTGCCGTACTGGAAGATCCACCGTGTGCCTCACAGCCTTGATGTCATGCATATCACAAAGTACGTGTGCGAGAGTCTGCTTGGTACCCTGCTCAACATGCCAGAGAGGACCAAAGATGGGCCGAAAGCAAGGGCAGACTTGAATCAATGGGCATCAGGCAGGAGCTTCACGCTAATGATGATGATGATGATGATGATGATGATGATGATGATGATGATGATGATGATGATGATGATGATGATGAGGCGAAGCAGGACACAGAAAGTCGTCACAAAGGCCAAAAGGCCAAGAAGACCGGAAATGACTACCCTCCCGCGTGCTTCACTCTAAGTCAGGAGGAGATCGAGCGGTTTTTCACCTGCCTCCTAGGAGTAAAACTTCCTTACGGTTATGCGGGGAAGATAAGCAGATACCTAGACCCAGCGAAGTAGAAGTTCAGCGGGATGAAGTCTCACGACTATCACGTGCTGATGACGCAGATACTTCCAGTTGCAATCCGTGGGCTCATGGACGCGCACGTCCGTGAAACGCTATTTGGCCTATGCAACTTTTTCGATGTCATCTCTCGGAAGTCGATTAGCGTCAGGCAACTCAGAAGGCTACAGGAAGAGATCATGGTGATACTATGCGAGCTTGAGATGTACTTCCCGCCCGCATTCTTCGACGTTATGGTGCATCTGTTGGTCCATATCGTGGAGGATATCATCCAACTCGGGCCGATGTTCCTGCACAGCATGATGCCGTTCGAAAGGATGAATGGTGTCATCAAAGGATACGTTCGCCACATGTCACGTCCAGAGGGAAGTATAGCCAGGGGATTTCTGACCGAAGAGTGCATCTCCTACTGCACAATTATCTAGGCATCGAGAACCCCGTTGGTCTGCCCGTCAACAGGCACCTCGACAGGCTCGCTGGATGGGGTCACCGTGAGGGTCGCCGCGAAATGCATGTCGACTTCGACGGTCGACTCGCCGACTTTGAAAGAGCAAACCTAGTCGTGCTACAACACATAGACGTGGTCGATCCTTGGGTGGTAGAGCACAAAACCTTTATTGAGAAGATGTACAATGACCGAGGCCAACAGAGGACGGACGGAGATATAATCAAAGATCACAACTCATGTTTCACGCGTTGGTTCAAGCAAAAGCTTCTGTCGTACCCTTTACATGAGTATTCTTCCGCGGAAGAACAACTCATATTCGCCTTGTCACAGGGCGCCGAGCACAACCTGATGACCTATGAGGCGTATGATATCAACGGCTACACATTCTACACCGAGAACAAGGACATGAAGAGCGATGGTTATCAGAACTTCGGGGCAACGATGGAATCCTACACCGGCAACGACAAGGACAGATACTACGGAAGGATCGAGGAGATCTAGGAGCTGAGCTACGCTGGAGAGAAGGCCCCGATGTTCCGTGTCAGATGGGCCAAGAGCATCCTAAAAGAAGACCGGTATTTCACCACCATGGTTATACCCGAAGCCAAATCCAAGACCACAGGCACAAACGTCACCGCGAAAAATGAGCCATGGGTACTGGCTTCCCAAGTGGACCAATGCTTCTTCATTACCGACCCGCCAAAGCCCAGTCGTGTTGTCGTGAGGAGAGGCAAAAGGATGATCATCGGAATGGATGGAGTAGCCAATGAGCAAGACTTCGACAAGTACGGCGACCCGAAGATCAAACATGACGACGATGATGAAGTAGCAGCACACACCACAAGAAGAAGCAGGACCACCCTACCTAAAGGACGTCCGTTCCACAGAAGAACTCCATTTGCGAAAAAGAAGGGCAAGAAGATTGTGAATAGATAGCTAGCTAAGATCGATTGTATTTAAATTGTAGTCTTCATTTCTCGGGTACTTTTTGATATCATGAATATTTTTAAATTTCATGGGCACTTTTTGAATTCATGAATATTTTTTCAAATTTGATAATATTATTTCATATTCAATATGAAAAAATATTGAATATTCATGAGGACACTCGATCTTGATCCCCCTCCCCCTCGATAGCTATCCGATCCCCCTCGCTAGATCCCCCTCGTCGCCGAGCACCCCCTACACCCTCCCCCGCTCCACCGCCGCCGAGCACCCCCCGCACCCTCCCCCGCTCCACCGCCGCCAAGCACCCCCCGCACCCGCTCCACCGCTGCCACCGACACCCCGCACCCTCCCCCACTTTTTGATGATATTTTCAATTAACAAAAATTGATGATATTTTCAAAAAAAATGATGATATTTGATGATATCTTCTGTTCTAGTCCTCATGAAAATAACAAATTTGATAAAAAAACAAATTATTAGATGCAACAAGAAATAATGAAAAAAAACTACTAATGGCGCACCAGAGGGTGGTGCGCCATTGCTATAGTGTCTAGCTGGATACCCCTTCGCCCGATCCCTCCTTCCCTCTCCCCCTCGCTAGTTCCCTCTCCCTCGATCCACCGCGCCGCTCCTTCCCTCGTCCCTCCCTCCACCGCGCCGCCGCCGCCCCGACCCACTGCGCCGCAGCCGTCCACGCGCCCCCGCTGCCTCCCTCTCTGGCCCCAAGCTCCCCTTCAAAGTGTGAGTACAGATCCCCCTCTCTTCCTCCTCCCCCCACCCCTCCTCGGACCAGATCTCGTCCTAATCCGCATGTGTCATGCGGTGGCCTCGCAGGTTCAGCGTGCTGGAGGCGGCGCCCTTCACCGCGGTGCTCAAGTTCGCCGCCGAGGAGTTCAAGGTCCCGCCCCAGACCAGCGCCATCATCACCAACGGTATGGTCCCCCGCCTCCGCCCCTCCGCGCGTCCTCCCGTCGGATTCTGTCGGGACCATGGTGCTCTTGGTTGCTCTGGTGCAGTTTAGATTAGGTCCGTCGCGAGAGTCTATCATCGGGTTGTGGTTTTACCGAGGAAATGGTAGATAATCCGCGGCTTCTCTGCTCGGTGGGATTTGTCTTCATGTTGGAATGATTGATAGTAATATAGGTGTTCTGTAGGTTCAAATATGCCTGCGAATTTGTGGGAGAAAGAGAGTTAGTGTAGAGCAGTACATCCAAGAAAATATGCCTGTGAATTGTTATGCACAATGTACATACACGTGTAGGTTCAAATATTTTCTGTAGGTTCAAATATTTTCTATAGGTGTACTTCAATGGTACATCTACTTTTTTGTCTGTGAATTGTAGTGCTAGTGTACGTCCTGATCCTAAACAAAAAAGTAGAGCCAATGAGCCAACCCGTACATACGTGTACGTGTACACCAAGTAAATATGCCTGTGAATTGTTATGCACAATGTGCAGATGTTAGTGTAGATCAGTACATCCAAGAAAATAGTTCATCAATAGTACTTCAATGCACCAGTAGTTTCCTCAAATCATAATCAAGCTAAATAGCTATTTAATGTGGGCATGTGCTGCCACACTTCTTTTTTTATATATCAAGAAGTGTGGACTGCTTGGTTTATTTTCCTTTGGTTCCTTTTCAGGTATCTGGTCTGAAATCAATTACTTCTAAGCATTTAGCTTTAGCAAGTCAAATTATCAGTTTCATACATTCTTTGATTCCAGGCAAGCATTTTTTCCCTACCTTCTATCTTTTTGCTGCACTATTATTTATTGTATCCATACTTTCTGTTAATTTTGCCAGAACATAGAGTTCTGAAGGCTGACTATCCTGTCACTTCAAGTGATTGTGGGTTGCATTATCTTATCTTATTATATGTTTTTAGTTGATTATTTTTGTGTCTTGATTTGTTGGTGGGATGAAGGTTTGGAAAACTGGAAACCAGGGTCCTTAAAAAGATATCTACAGAAATATAAGCTGGAGCGCTTTTGTCTCTCCCTAGAACTGTTGGTATTTGAGTAGCTAGATGTAGAAGGGCAGGGAACAACACAAACTTGAAAAAGTAGAAGCAATAGCTAGTTCCCAGCTTAGGGACCAGTAGCAGGTGTGTTGTTCCCCTTTGTTTATCTAGAGCCTGATTCATGTGATGGTGATAGCTTGATAGGCAATAGATTTATTTTGGTACAAGTAAACTGCCTTCCAGCCAACCAGAACTAACATTGCATCTAATTAATAAATTCACCAAATATGCAACATATATCCCAAGAGCCATCCTGTTCTTGCTACACCGAATATTTACTTAGGGAAAAGAAAACGCAAATAGCCATGTTGAAACAGTTTTTCTAGGAAATTGTCATGAAACATCCCCCTCTTTAGTTACAAGCATTGCTGCTCTAATCGGTTGGGTGCGCATTAAAAATTCAGTCTAAAAGTCAGTTAAAGTTTTAGTTTTAGAGTAATTTTTAGTTTGTAAAACTGAGAAGTGTATTTTTCTATTTTGAAACTTAGTGTAACTATATTCAGTCATGCAGGCTGTAACTTGAACTTGAAGAACTCCTTAGATAGTTTTTTAGTCTCCTTATACAACACAAGCTGAAGTTTGAAACCTATTTCTCCTAAGCAGACACTAAAAAATTGTAGATAAGTAGACACTGAAAATTGCAGCCATGTCAAAGTGTCATTTCATTTGGGAGCAGTAACTATAAGAAAAGGAAGTGAGTTGAATTGCAAAAAAATGGAAGGTGAAATGAAAAGAACATTGCTCTATGTGAAAACTGTATGTGCAATCTACAAATGTGAAAAACTGTATGTGCTGTCATAGGTGATGTGCTGTCAAAAACTGTATGTGCAATCTCCAGAACAATTATGCTTATGTGAAAACTGTATGTGCAATCTCCAAATGTATCATCATAATGTAGGTGTTGTGTTGTGTGATTCTTCATGCTGAGAACTTCAGCTTTTTCAACTTGTTGGACTATATGTTCATTGGTACTACTTGTGATGCTGCTGTTGTACTACTTGGGAATTTTGTCAACTTGTGATGCTGTTTTTGTACCCCGAGAGGCCCTTGAGTTTGCCGGAATGTCGATTAACTTCCATTCCGGCAAATTCGGGTACTCCATTTGTCCTATTTTCAGCAAAGGGCATGCTGAAATTTTCCGTCAATTTTAGCATGACTTTGCTAAAAATCGGACATATGGGGTACTTGCTACTAATGCATGGGCCGGGGTATCTTAGTACTTAATTAAGTAGGATCAACTGCCCCTTTATTCTTGCTGCATTAAACCATAGGTGGCAATAGAGCCAAGTGATTAGGCCCAACTTAGAATTCTCCTCAGCATCGATAAACCCTAGATGATAAACCCAACATATGTGGCAATAGAGCCAAGTGATTAGTGCCAAGTGATTAGGCCCAACCTAGGGTGCCTCGGCATTGATAAACCCTAAATGATGAAAACTTAACTTTTGGGATGCCTCGGTGTCGACAACCCCTAAATGATGAGACCATGATCTTGTTCCTTGACAATAACCAACTTTTTGACCAAACTGTTTTCCTATTTAGAGCGAAACATGGCCAACCACGATGAGGCTGGCGGTTCGGGCGGCAAGCAATTCTGGGAGCTGTCCCAGGAGATGGAGGAACAACCTCACCGCTATGAGGACGCCGCGGAAGACACCGCTCCTGACTACACAACCCCTAGTGGCGTCGGGGATGACACCACTGATGGTGCCGCCGAGGATGCCACCACTGATGATGGCGGCGCACACACAAATGGTAGCCAACCGAAGAAGCAAAGGAAGGACCGGCGCCCGAATGCGCTCCGCACCCTCAAGGAGGAATTCACTCAAGTGGACTCCGACGGGCATCCAACGGAGCCCAAACATATAGTCAAGGGGTACTCGCTTCAGCTCGGGTGCATTCTCCGGAGCACCATCTCGATCAACACTGAGAACCTTAGGAATAAGGACCACGGGAATTTGCGCAACCTCCTCTTCACGAAGCTGCACAAACGATACAAGTTCCCTGCCGAATTTGAAAACACACGCCTCTCAGGGAATAAAGTGAACAGTGCCGCCCTCACGAGGATGAGCACGGCCCTGTCTACTTGGAGAAGCGCGGTGAAGAGAATGATTGATAAAGGTGATAGTTATGAGAAGATCAAGGCGAAATATCCTTTGATGAGCGAAGATGAGTACAAGGACTTCAAGATCAAGTGCGAGAGCAGCGCAACCTCGGAATCATCTCACTGGGGGAAAGAAATGCGGGAGTTGAACTTAGGGGAACACAAACTCGGTCCGGCGGTTACAGAGTGGCGGAGCCTATATGGGACAAGGAGGACGCGGAGCGTGCCGAGCAAGGCCTACCGCCCCGCTTCGAGAAATACAGCGGTGACAAGCAGACCAGGAACTTTGTCAGGGCCCGGTACAAGGAGGACCCGATAACAAAGGAGCTTACCACGGATCCAAAGACCAGGGCGCTTGAGCTTGTTCTGGTAAGGAATACACCCCCGCGTAATTAGCTCCATATGGTTGCACTCTAATTAATCCCCAATATTTCTAAATGGTTCACGTTCCTTTCACAGGACACTGAAAGCAGTAGCGCGGGGTCGTCTCAGAGCTCCCCTTTCGACACCCCTTTAAATAGGGCATTGAACGTAATGAAAAACAAGGATAAGCTCACTAAGCCGACGTCAGCTAGTCGTGTGGCCGACAAAGGCTTGTCCACAAAATGGGGGTCATACTATACCACTGGTGTGCGGAAGGAGAAAAAGACCAGCTCGGAAAGCCATACGCGCGAGGTCGAAGCACTCAAGGCACAAGTGGCGCGGATTCCGGAGCTTGTCCAAGAGCAAGTGGAACAACAACTGGGAATGAAGCTCAACGCCATGGTGCCTACGTTGATTCATGGGCTGATGATGTGGATTGCGGGCGGCCAACAGGGGCCTCCCCCGGTTCCCAGCTTCACGGCCAGCATCTCGCACAGTGCGCAGGCGGCGCCATTGGTGTCCCGGGCGGCGCCATTGGTGTCTCCGGCGGAGGCGGTATTCGTGTCTCCGGCGCCGGCACGAGCATTGGAGCTTAATGCACCCAGGTGTACGCCGGCCGGCACCTCGCCAGCAAGCGCCCCCTCCGTCAGTTGCACGCCCGCCGTTGGCGGTGCCTCGACATTAGCCGAGCTCGACGGCATCACGGTAACTAAGCCTCTCGGCCGATGACTTCATCTCCTTGCCTTTGACTGGGCATCCCTGACGCCCTGTACATGTTTTCGCAGGGCGCCGCCGACATTCCTTGCACTCTTCTGCACTTCGTGGGCGCCGAGTTGGTCGATGTCGCCAAGGGCAGAATCGTTCAACCGGGCAACCCCATGTTCCACGGTAATCCGATGCCACCCACAGTGTATAGGGTTGAAGTGGTTCGGGTGTTGCCAGGCTGCGACGAGCTGTTACCTCCGATTCGACCCGCTAGGGCCGACGAAGAAGATGAGATGACCCTCAGCACCTGCGTAAACTGTCTCCTGCTTTGGCCGAAGAGCCAGATTCATTTGGGGGCGGGGGACACCACCCCACAGACAAGACCGCCAGTCGTGCCAGTGCCAAGCCATGGCAAGAACGCCGCAACACTACCGGACCTGCCAGACATCCCTATGCCGGACATCCCTATGGCACATGATCCGAACAGCCCTATGGCACAGGATCCGGACAACGACGACAACGACGACTGTACATTTACCAAAGTCGATAAGTACTTTGCCGAACATGGGTACGCTGACGAGTTCTGCGGGCCTCTTTCTCAAGAACCCAACCAAGACGACCGCAATCTAGCTGGTACGGCGGAGAAATCCAATTGCAATAGGCGTCGTCTGGCGTTCAGTTCTCAGGAGACGCCTCCAGCTCCTGCCTTCATCGAGCCTCAGATAGCTGAGGTGGGAAATATTATCAGCCCCAACACGCTAAAGAAGACGGTCTGTGAGCAGAACTCGGTCCCATTACAGGAGATCAAGAAGAAGGGACGGAAACAAAAGACTAACAAGGGCGCCGGTGCGAGCCAGCCGGCACCGAGTTCGATCCGTGCTCAGGACAAGCCACCTTCACCTAAGGATATCTCGAGGAGGGTGCATGTGGCGGGTAGGGCGATGCTACCGCCAAATATGCTCAATGCTGCAAGAGGTGCTATGCGGAGTCTGCACGACAGTGTTCTTTCTTTGGAGAAGCGGTGTCTTAGAGAGAATGATGTGGCATACCCGGTTTTCGTGGCCAAGGTGCCAGAGGGCAAGGGCTTTGTGGATGGCGACATCGGGGGTACGATCGTCCTGCGGTTTGATGACATCTTTGCTATGTTTAACCTTCATCCGCTGCACTACACCTTCGTTCGGCTGTTTTTGCTGAGTATGGAGATGCGGATCATTAGAGACAAGACCCCGGACATCGTGATAGTTGACCCCTTCTACATGCGTGCTAAGCACTTGAGCAGCGCTGGGGACCGCCAAGTTGCGAGTTCACACCTCGAAGTCGTCATTCTGGCAAACCCAGATAAGGATAACTTCCTTGTGGCTTACTTTCCCGAGTAAGTCATCCCTTAACCGCCCCGTAACATATGATTTCTTAGATTTCAATCATTCTTTTTTTTCTAACATTCCATGTTCTGTGCAGTGACACACATTGCACACTCATCCTCTTAAGCCTGAAATATTCCATGGCCACATATTTCGACCCGAACCGTAACTCCAAGATAGACTACACAAATGTCAAGAAAGTTCTTGATGATGTTCTCCCCGGCTACGCCAAATCTGGAGGCACCTTCACCAGGGCAGTTCGTAAGTACGACAAGCACATGTTCTCACACAATACGAAGTTCTGCTGCATCAAGCAGCCGCCTGGCGGTCAGAAGGATGGCTACTACGCCCTCCATCACATGCGGGCGATCGTAAGGGACCATCATCACCTTCTGCTACTAGATAATCTCAAAGATTGGGCCACGAACTTGTCGGCAATCCAGGACGCGGACCTCAGACAAGAATTCTTTTTCATCCAGTCGGAGTTTGCGGACAACATCCATCAAGATGTCCTTCATACCTCGGGGCAGTTCTTCCTCAGATATCAACCGTCCAACAATGAGATAGATGGAACGCTACAAATGCAGGGTGACAACGACCGCGATTTCATGACCATCACGACAGACGGCGGCTTCATCCACGCTCCTGTCCGATGAGTCGAGTCGAAAGTAGTGATGTGTAGTTCTGAAACATTGATTGGCTCATGTTGTAATTAAACTTTAATGAATTCGTATGTCTCTTTGGTTTGGACAGTCGTTCAACTTAGATGTAATCGATGCTATTTATTAGTAGGACCATGAATCGTTCTATTAATGTCTTGCTTTTCTCTTCCGATCCTTTTGTTGCATACTTACATATTGCTTATGTATTGTCTGTTGTTTGGCTTGTGCATAGAGATGCCGTCGTATGTCGTGTACAAGGGTAAGGTTCCCGGAGTCTACGACGACTGGGAGGAGTGTCGGAGACAGGTTCACGGTTTCAGCGGTAACAGTTAGAAAGGGTACACCACTAGGGCGGAGGCCGAATCTAGATACGCACGCTATCTAGCGGGAGAGAGGAGGGAGCGTTGGAGGAACCCGATGAAGACCAGTTTGATCGCGATGATGCTTATCGTGATGACCACAGCTCTCTTCTATGTGATGGTAGTTTAGATGATCGATATCGACTTGTAATGTGAAGACAAACTCGATACTCGCGGTCTTGGGACTTGTAATGTTTTATCTTTGTTCGGTCTTTTGAATTCGGAGACTAATATGATGAATTGTGTTCGAAGACTAATCTTCTATTGTATTCGATGAATCTGATGTTGCTGTGTGCTGCTGTCTATATTCTGTCCAATAATATATTTTGTAACCTGTGCAAAAATTAGAAAAGTAAAAGAACAAATATTCATACTAATGGCGCATCACCACCAGGTGCGCCATTAGTATGCCAAAGGATACTAATGGCACATCAACACAGAATGCGCCATTAGTATGACAAAGCACATGCTTACGTATGGCCCCCCGGGAGGCACACTAATGGCGCATGGTGTTACATACTAATGGCGCACTGCTTGGTGCGCCATTAGTATATCATATACTAATGGCACACCAGTGGTGCGCCATTAGTAAAGAATACTAGTGGCGTGGTACTAATGGCGCACTGGTAATGCGCCATTAGTAGGCAAAACCAGTGCGCCATTAGTAGGCCTTTTCCTAGTAGTGAACCATGTGAATGACCAATTCCTATCATCTCTCTAAATAGATATAAGTGAAGCAAGAGAGTTTAATTCTTTCTACAAAAGATATACCCACGCTCTAACAACTATAAGTGAAACAAAATAGCATTCTACAAATGGCGGTTGTCTATATGAAGAGAAACAGGCAATCCAGACTTCAAATGATATAAGTGAAGCACATGAAGCATTCTATAAATCCACACTCAAAAGATTTAAGTGAAGTGCAATGAGCATTCTATAAATCAACCAAGGACTATCTCATACCAGCATGGTGCATAAAAGAAAAAAGAAAAACCTAATTGCAAAAGACGCTCCAAGACTTGCACATAATGCATAAAAAAACGAATTCGAAAACATACCGATACTTGTTGAAGAAAGAGGGGATGCCTCCCCAGCATCCCCAAGCTTAGACGCTTGAGTCTCCTTGAATATTTACTTGGGGTGCCTCGGGCATCCCCAAGCTTGAGCTCTTGCCTCTCTTCCTTCTTCTCACATCAAAACATCCTCGATTAGATACTACATCAACACAAAACTTCAACAGAAAACTCGGTAAGATCCGTTAGTATAATAAAGCAAATCACCACTCTAAGTACTGTTGCAAACCAATTCATATTTTGTTTTTGCATTGTGTCTACTGTAATATAACTTTTTCATGGCTTAATCCACTAATATAAATTGATAGTTTCATCAAAACAAGCAAACTATGCATCAAAAACAGAATCTGTCAAAAACAGAACAGTCTGTAGCAATCTGAACATCCACCATACTTCTGGTACCCCAAACATTCTACCAAAATTAGGAAAAATAAACAAGTTGTATATCAAGACAGTGCAAAAGGAATCAGAACCAATTGACGTTCCAGTTAAAAATGTAAAATCGCGCACTACAGCCAAAATTTCTGTCCTGCACCGTACAAACAAACAAGCATTGTAAACATCCTAAAGGCAAACCTTGGCACATTATTTTTATAATACAATGGAATTATACAAGGGGATAATTATTTTTGATGAAAAGTTTCTGTAATCAAGATTCACAAAGTTTCCGTGAGCATGAACAAAGTTCAAGGCTAGCTCCCACTTCAACAATGCTTGTCTTTCTCACTTTCACTTTCCTTTTTGAAAAGTTTTAGGTTCCCCTCTTCATTTTTTTGTTTTTAAACTATATGAAAGCACTCAACAGAAATAAATGACTCCGTAAAACTTCCGGGTTGTCTCCCTGGCAGCGCTTTCTTTAAAGCCATTAAGCTAGGCTTATAGTGCTCAAGTAGTGAACCCACCCGGATCCCAAGGTATATCAAAGCCAATTTTAATTAACAATGATTTGTAATTTAGTAGTGAGCCCAAAGTAACATAAATCATGTAATTACAAAGTCTAACTCTCTTCCTATGCATCGGCATGTCATAAAAGAACAATTCATGCACACATAATAAAGGCCAATGCATAGTATAAGCAGTTTCTTGCAATTTCATAGTGTTGGAAACATAGAGAGGTGGAGACATAGTTCCTCTCTAATAATAATTGCAAGTAGGAGCAGCAAGCACATGCATATTATATTTATCAAAATCATCATGTGCAACTGTAAAAGGCAACCCATCAATATAATCCTTAATAAGTGCAAGCTTCTCCGATATGCGTGGGTGCAATAACAACAATTTCATTCATAACATAAGGAACTATAGCAAGTTCATCTCCATAAGCATAATTCATATTGGCATCTTGGCCACAAGCATAGCAAGCATCATCAAAAAGGGATATTTCAAAATAATCATAGGGATCATAACAGTCATCATAGCAATCATCCTTCGGTAAGCACGAAGGGGAATTAAACAATGTATGAGTTGAAGAGTTACTCTCATTGGAAGGTGGGCACGGGTGATCAATCCGCTCTTCCTCCTCTTGTTCTTCACTCTCCTCCTCATCTTTTTCATCCAATGAGCTCATAGTTTCATCAATTTCTTCTTCCATAACTTCCTGCAAAATATTAGTCTCTTTTTGGACAGCGGAGACTTTCTCAATAAGTGCATCAATTGCATAATTGTATTTATAATTCTCATAGCAATATTTGAGGATAGCTAAATTTTCAGATCTATTAACAACATCATCATAATCCTCAAACTATTTACACATAGCTTCAATTTCATAAGCACCCATAAAAGCAACAAATTCTTCTATTTGTTCCACATCATAGTAATGATATATACCATTAGCATAAGAAGCTAAGGTTTTATTATCATTAAATTTGCATGAAAAGGGACGGTGCGGAGAATTCATCCTAGAGCAACAAGTATAATCATATTCCACGCATAGTTTCCAAGCATACCACTTCAATAAATGAATTTGATCCCATAATAGTTTCCCTTTTTGTGTTAAGCGATAATCCCTAAAGTATTCACGTTGATCCAACATTACTCCCATTATAAAGTTGAATGGGGTTTTCTCAGGATTATCAAAGTAGTATATAATATCTCTCGCATTATGAGAATCGAGGGTTTTAGGAGTTACCCCATCCTCATGAGTAGCAAGTACAGCAAATTTTTTTGGTATTTTGCGTTCCATATCCATAGCTAAAGATATAAAACAACTAAGAACAGCAAATAAAAATTACTTAGTGATAAAGCAAACAAGCACACACGAGAATATTCACCCCACGCTATTGCTCCCCGGCAACGGCGCCAGAAAAAGGTCTTGATAACCCACAATTATAGGGGATAGTTGTAGCCTCTTTCGATAAGTAAGAGTGTCGAACCCAACGAGGAGCTAAAGGTAGAACAAATACTCTCTCAAGTCCTATCGGCCACTGATACGACTCTACGCACGCTTGACGTTCGCTTTACCTAGAACAAGTATGAAACTAGAAGTACTTGGTAGGTGTTTTCGGGTAAGCTTGCAAGAAAGTAAGGAACACGTAAATATAAACTAGGGGTTGTTTAGATAAAGACACAACTAAATTAGTAAAAGTAAAGGGCTTGTTGTCACGAGAAAGTTATTTGTCCCTAGGCAATCGATAACTAGACCGGTAATCACTATTGCAATTTTATTTGAGGGAGAGGCATAAGCTAACATACTCTCTCTACTTGGATCATATGCACTTATGATTGGAACTCTAGCAAGCATCCGCAACTACTAAAGGTTCATTAAGGTAAAACCCAACCATAGCATTAAAGTATCAAGTCCCCTTTATCCCATACGCAAACAACCTACTTACTCGGGTCTGTGCTTCTGTCACTCACGCCACCCACCATAAGCAAATCATAAACATATTGCAAACCCTACAGCGGGGATCACTCACGCTTGCGCAACACGGAGAGCACCATTGGACAGAACCAATAATAAAACATGCAACTCAAACCAATCACGATCATCAAATAGCCATTAGGACAAAACAGATCTACTCAAACATCATAGGATAGCCATACATCATTGGGAAATAATATATAGTGTTGAGCACCATGTTTAAGTAGAGATTACAGCGGTTAAGAGAGAGGTTACACCGCTGCAATAGAGGGGGGAAGGGTTGGTGGAGATGTTGGTGAAGATGGCGGAGGTGTTGGTGAAGATCGCGGTGATGATGATGGCCTCCGGCGGCGTTCCGGCGCCACCGGAAGCAAGGGGGAGAGAGCCCCCTTCTTCTTCTTCTTCCTTGACCTCCTCCCTAGATGGGAGGAGGGTTTCCCCTCTGGTCCTTGCCTCCCATGGCTTGGGAGGGGCGAGATCCCCTCCGAGATTGGATCTATCTCTCTGTTTCTGCGTTCTCTGCGTTGGCAGATTCTACCCCTTCACTGTTTCCTTAATATCTGGAGATCCGTAACTCCGATTGGGGTGAATCTTTCACCCAGATCTTCGTCATAAAATTATATTCCTTGCACCAGCAGAAGAACATCAACCGCCTTACGGGTGGACCACGAGGGTCAGGGGCGCGCCTGGGGGGGTAGGGCGCGCCCCCCTACCTCGTGCCCACCTCGGATACCGTTTTGCGTTGATTTTACTTCCAGAAAATCATAAATATTCCAAAAAAAATCTCTGTCCATTTTTATCCCGTTTGGACTCCGTTTGATATTGGGTTTCTGCGAAACAAAAACATGCAACAGACAGGAACTGGCACTGGGCACTGGATCAATATGTTAGTCCCAAAAATAATATAAAAAGTTGCCAAAAAGTATATGAAAGTGGATTATATTGGCATGGAACAATCAAAAATTATAGATACGACAGAGACGTATCACAAGGGCGCCAACAATGTCCATTTCGAAGGGGAACATCTAGTACAAGTTATCCTAACTAAAGTTGGTCTTCGGCTGTCAAAAGCACTGGTGATGATGCCGTCTTGGGCTCCATCATGACCTCCATCCTGCCGCTCCGCTGGTCTTGATCTCGTTGCACTGAAGTGGCAACATTTTCCTGATGCCTTGGTACTCCATGTCTGTGCTTGCCCCCTTTGCACCAAATAGGAAACAAGGACACTGCGCAGGCCGGCACCTGCCTGGTCTTGATCGTCATGGCTTGCATCACGAGCACCTCACGAGGTATCCTGCCTTGATCTCTCCACCTCCTCGCGAGCCTGCCTGGCGAGGCCGCTCCTGACGAAGCCTTGCGTCATCCACCCCGCGAGGCTTGGCCCCTTGCGAGGGTCTTGAGTCTTGTGCTGATGAAGATGGGTCATACTGGGCCACCACTTGAGCCACACCGCAGGCCGAGGCAGGCAAGTCCGGGGACCCCCATTCCCAGAACGCCGACAGTAGCCCCCGGGCCAAGGCGCGCTCGGACTTGGCTTAGCAGAGAAGCAAAGGGGCAAGTGCGGAGCGCTACGGGCCCCATCAGCCTGTGGCCTTGGGCGCCGCGTGGCAGCTGAATGGACGTGGGCGTCTCCGCTTCCCCACGCTCCCTCGGCAACTGCTCGACCTGACAGGTCCCTGCATGCAAAAATGGGTCATGATTACCTGTGATCGTGGTGGCCGACGGTAGGTCTCCTCCGGACTATAAGTACGGACGGGCGAGAGTCCCCGTAGTCCATCCCTTCCTGCTACTCTTCTTCTTCCTTGCCCTTGCTCCTCCTTACGCCAATGGCGCTGATCCGCCGGTTTTCTGCGGAAGAGAAGGGGAAGGCTCCCCGAGAGGGTCCCAATCCTCTCCCGCTAAGAAGCGTCCCGTCCCCGGCCGATGTGGCGCGACTGCATGGCAGGACATGTCGCGGCCCTGGTACGAGCGGCCGCCGCCTGGGTTTCCTCTGCCCTTGTATGCCCGAATCGAGGGCCCTGGAGGAGAAGATGTCGAGCAACACCGACGATGCCGATGGCGACGCCGGTGAGTCACGGCGGTATCTGTCGTCACCCCTGGCGTCCATGCCGAGGGCTCTTCCCGCGAGTTCGTGCTTCACGCCACCATGCCCCCGTGCTCTTGGATTCGCCTTCCTCCCTCCTTCGCCTTTGACATGCCGCCGAGTGAGTGTCTGGAGCTCTGGCTGCAGCACGCTGACTGCAGCACACTTGCGACCGGAGCGGAGGTTGCAGTCGTCGCTTCGGGCAAGGTCTTCATGACCCGGGGCTGGGGCGATATCACCCGGGTCTGCCGGACAGGTGGTGGCCTCGTTATTCATCTGGAATACGATGGCGCCTCCTTGATGTTCTTCAAGGTCTTCGATGCGGAAGGGTGCCGGCTGGAGTGCTGCCCCAAGGAAAGCGGCCGGGGTATCGACGTGGCGAGGGCCAGGTCAGCCAATCACCTCCCCAGCATCTCCTCAGGCAGCAGCGGAGGAACCGGAGAATCCAATGAGTTCCCCGAGCTTCATGTGACTCCGGAGACAAGTGAGGACAGCTACGAGCCCCCGAGCTCGCGTCGCGCTACGAGCAGGGCAGCCGCGTCAGGCCGTCGGCGCCACTAATATGGATGGGGTTGGTGCCGACGCCTGACGGCCCACTGTTGATGATGGCGTCTCCCACGGAGGCGCGCGTAGTTAACACTCCTTAGGATTAGCACCTTTTGTTCCCTACGAAGAATCATAGTAGCACCCCGTGAGGGTATGTAAGTCGCCTGCCATGTCTTTTGTGAATTGTACATCCTTATCATGAATCGATGCGAGATGTGTGTTCTGTCCCGGCTCAGCTCCCCCTTTCTTTCCTCACGAGGGCTTGGTGCTCTATGCTGATAGGTCCCGGTCCCCAGGTAGGCTTTAGCCGTCGCTGGTATGCTAGGTCGCGATGCCGTGGTCAAGGCCAGGAGGTGAGCGGCCCAAGGTCTAGTAAGAGCCCCTGAGTCGCGATGCTCAGGAGGTCCCGTTTAGTCCTCAAGCAGCCTCCGCTGGGAAAGAAAGGCAGGCAACGTTGCCGTGACAGAGCTGCAATAGGCGAGGGTTTGGCGTTGAGTTGATTTAGCTTTTGCATGACTTATCTCATAGGTTTCGAGTAGCTCTCCGGCGAGGTGCCGGGCCTGCGTGCCGGCAACTGAGGTGTTGCTGGGTCAGGCCCTCGTGAGCTTCTCCCCTCTTCCCCGCACTTTCCTTCATGCTCTACGTCCTTAGGTCCCGGCCCTCGAGCGAGCTCAGTCGCCGCTGGTATGACAGGTCGTGATGCCGTGGGTCAAGGCCAGGGGGTGAGGGCTGGAGAGCCAGTAAGAGCCCATGAGTCGCGATGCTCAGGCGCCCCCCTTTTAACGTGTGAGCGGATTGTACGGGAGAGAGGGAGAGAGAGCTCGCGATGCCCCCTGCGCTATTCCTGAAGCGGATCCTGCACACCAATCATGAGGGAAAACAAGGTCTGCCGTTACGGTTGCCAGCCAGCCATTGGTTGCTCCGAGGGAGTGATTGAGGCACTGAGGGCCTGGCGAGGTAGCGCTATGCGGGGCTGCCGCGGCCAGAGCTCGACCACTCAGATTTGTCGGTGTTGCAGGGACGGACCCATGCGCAAGCGCCGTGCCAGAGCGAGTGGCTCCAAAGGTAGGTGTCAATCGAGCAGGCGATTATCTCAAGCAGGTTAATCATGAAGAAGCAAATCCACTTAGATAGATGCGGAGAAAGCAAACGCCACCGGGTCAGGCCCGAGAAGCTTGGGGATGATGCAGCCCGAGGGGCGCCCCCAACAAGGTAAGTAGAAGACATAAGCAAAATGGATACATGCCGCAAGGACGGACCCGCGCGACCTGGGAATGATACAGCCCTGAGGGCGCTCCCAGCTGAAATGAAAATTGAAAAGAAGTCACCTGATACTGTTGCAGAATGATTGTCGGAGCCGCTGGCGGTGCGGGGTGAAGAAGCCGATCCTCACGAGCCCTCAGGACTCCGAGCCTTGGGAGGATCAGGAGGTCCAAGCGGCCCGCTGAGGTCCATCTCCATCTCCTCCAGGAACGCCCGATGCTTGGCCACCTGAGCTTCAAGAATGCTTCTCATCAAGCGCTGGTGGGCTGCAGCCGCATTTGGTAAGCCGAAGGGCATGCGAACGAAGCTCTGCGGTGGGCCCACGCAACGCCCCACGCGTGAAGACCAGAAGCACTCCTGAGAAGCGACTCGATTGAGCCCTAGGAAGTCGATGCAGACGCATAGCCCGCGATCCTCGCCTGGATGGGGAGACACGCTGGGCTGGCAGCGGTTGCCGCGCATGACTCTCGATTCCTCCAACTCCTGAGCGACCTTCGTGATGAACTCCTGAGTGTTGGGTCCTTCTTTCCTTACACCTTCCTGAGGGAGGCGTGCCATGAAGCACGCCTCCAAGTGGTGCCCACGCGCCTCCCTCGTGATCTTGGCAAAGTCGATGGCTCCCCAGGAGAGAGCCCCCGAGCCCTGCCTGAGGAGGGCGCCGGGCGTGCCTTCCTATGCGATGGAGGGTGGCGCCACTTGAACGGGCGCATGCCCATATGTGGCGCCTCCGGAGGTGCCTGCCTCATAAGGCCTTGAACCAGGTGATGTCTTCTTCTTCTTGGGAGCTGCTCCAGGGAGGTTTCCACTCTTGCTGTTCGGGTCCTCGACCGACGCGGCCTGGAAGGCGCGCTCGAGGGAGTACACCGCATCCTTCTCTTCACAAGGGACCGTGATAACCCCACCGCTTCCTGGCATCTTGAGGACGTTGTAGCCATGGTGAGTCATTGCCATGAACTTGGCCAGGGCTGGGTACCCGAGGATGGCATTGTATGGCAGGCGAATGTGGGCGACATCGAAGTCAATGAGCTCGGAGCGGTAGTTGTTGCACTGTCCAAAGGTGACGGGAAGGCGAACCTGCCCTATCGGGACAGTTGAACCATCAGTGACTCCTGAGAAAGGCCTGGTTGGCTGAAGCTGATCATATGGCACTTGGAGATTGTTGAACGTCTCGACGGACAGGACGTTGAGCCCTACCCCGCCATCGATCAGGGTCCTGGTAACTTGCACGTTGCTGATGACTGGGGAACAGAGCATTGGGAGGACACCGGCCGTTGCCGCGCACTTGAGCTGATCCGCTGAGCTGAACGTGATGGAGCACGCAGACCACCTGAGAGGGCGCGTGGCCTCATGCTTGGGGAGGACTGCATTCACCTCGCGAGCAAACTGCTTGAAGATGCGTTGTGAGGCTGGGGCCTGAGCGCCGCCCTGGATGCAAGCGATTGCACGTGGCTCCTAGAAGCCCCTAGCCCCCTCATCCTAATGATGGTCTTCATTCCTTCTTGGTGGTGGTGGCAGAGGAGGAAGGCCTGCGTTGCCTTGCGGGCGATCCTCACGAGGCTGATCTCTCCAAGCTCCCTCGCGAGGCTGGTCCTGCCAGCGGTCCTCACGAGGTCGGTCACGCCACCTTTGGCGAGGGCCACGATCGTCCCATCGTCCTCCACCTCCTGCTCCGCCTCGGCCGTAGCCCCGGTCGCTGCGCTCGAGGCGTCGACCGACGCGGCCTTCTCCCACAGCCCTGAGCTCTTGGCATTCGTTGGTGTTGTGAGTATGGAGGTCGTGGTACACACAGTACCGGCTGCCCTTGGACGACTCCGGCTGGTCCGTGACGCGCTTTGTGTCTGGCTCCGTTGGGAGCACAGCCGCTCCCTTGCGCTTCACATCCTTGGCCTTGGCTTTCTTCTCTTCTGGGTCTGCTGTCGGGAGCTCTAGATGGGAGAGGCATCCTTCCTCAGCCCTCGCGCACCTTGTCACTAGGTTGAACAACTCTAGGGACATACACATATCTTCATGGATCGCCAGCTCCTCCTTCATCTTGACGTCGCGGACGCCATCAGAGAACACCGAAATGATGGCCTCCTCAGTCACCCTAGGAATCTTGAGGCGAGCATTGTTGAAGCGCTGGATGCACTTCTGCAAGGTATCTCCGGGCTGCTGTTTGATGCAGCGCAGGTCACCCACAGCCGGCGGACGGTCGCTAGTGCCCTGGAAGTTGGCGACGAAGCGGGTGCGCATCTCGTCCCAGGAGGAGATCGTGCCAGGAGCCAGGTTCAGGAGCCAGGTGCGGGCTCCGTCCTTGAGTGCCATGGGAAACCAGTTCACCATGACCTTTTCGTCCCCGTTGGCGGCTTCGATCCCCAACTCGTAAAGCTGCAGGAACTCCACGGGGTATGCAGTGCCGTCGTAGCGAGGAGGCAGGTCAGGCTTGAACTTGCCTGGCCAGGCGACACTGCATAGCTCAGGGGTGAAGGCATGGCAGCCTGCGGTGGCCATCGGAGCCCTCTGCTGATGCTGGGCTTGCTCCTGGGGATTCCCGTGCACCGCTGCCTGGAGCAGCGCCGGGTCTTGACATGGTGGTGCAGGAATGCGATCATGGCGCACCGGTGCCGGGAGCACGCGAGCACCGTCTTGGGGACGAGGGATTTCTTGGCAGCTCCTCTCTGTTCGCGCGGACGCCGGACGTGGTGGATCTCGCCCTAGGACCGTGCGCCTTGGAGCTAGGGCGCCTTCTTGGGGAGGAGGCAGTGGAGGCACCTCCTGGTCTGCGCCTCGTGTGCAGGACGGAGGGATGGCATAGGAGAGCCCCCTGCAGCGCTGACAAGCTCAGTGATGCGGGCGAGCCGGTCCTCGTAGAGGTCGTCTATGGGGCGGTAGTGCAGGAGCTCACGCGCTAGGAGCAACACGGCGTGCGCGTCCGTGGGGGCGCGACGGGCGTGGGACGACGAACCGGCTGGAGTCAGTGACGGGGTGGCGGTGCGACCTTCCCGCCGCACCGAAGGATGCAGAGACGAGGCCTGCTGCTCGTTCCCCGCCGGGCCGGTGGCGGCGTTGGCGGCAGGCGACGGTGTACGACGGGGACACCCGCCGAGGGGAGCCGTCTGGGCGACGCGGGCGGCGAGAGCAGCCCGGCGCTCGGCGCGAGCTCGGCGAGCGTCAGCCATGGACACGACGGAAGATCGAACACGAAACAGCGGAAGAAAGATTCCGGCGCACCCCTACCTGGCGCGCCAAATGTCGGATGTTGGGTTCCGGCAGACCCTTAACGTTCGAACTCTGGGATGCACACGAAGATCTCTCCCCTACCGATCTACGTTCGATCGCCTCATGAGATCTAAGCTGGAAATGATGAACAACACCAGAGACACAAGATTTATACTGGTTCGGGCAACCGTTGTGGTGTAATACCCTACTCCAGTGTGTGGTCTCTTTCCAAATATTGAGCGGGAAGGGCGCCACCAACGGCCATTTCGAAGGGGAACATCTAGTACAAGTTATCCTGACTAAAGTTGGTCTTCGGCTGTCAAAAGCACTGGTGATGACGCCATCTTGGGCTCCATGATTACATCCATCCTGCCGCTCCGCTGGTCTTGGTCGTTGCACTGAAGTGGCAACCTTTGCCTGATGCCTTGGTACTCCGCGCCTGTGCTTGCCCCCTTTGCACCAAAGAGGAAACAAGGACACTGCGTAGGCCGACGCCCGCCTGGCGCCCGCCTGGTCTTGATCGTCATGGCTTGCGTCACGAGCACCTCGGGAGGTACCCTGCCTTGATCTCACCGCCTCCTCGCGAGCCTGCCTGGCGAGGCCGCTCCTGAGGAAGCCTAGCATCGTCTGCCCCGCGAGGCTTGGCCCCTCGTGAGGGTCTTGAGTCTTGTGCTGATGAAGATGGGCCGTACTAGGCCACCACTTGAGCCACGCCGCAGGCCACATGAAGGCAAGTCTGGGGACCCCCGTTCCCAGAACGTCTATAGACATATCTCTTTGATCTGAAGAAATACACTAAGAGATCAACAGCAAGGTACGAGAGTGGTCACACGTCTATTGACTGAAGACTAAATTGGGGTCACATGATTGTATTTTATTTTGGTACTGTCCGATCTACGCCGGATGGCTTGATGGCTGTCTTGTGCTTCCCGGCTGACACTGTTCGCAATCTTCCCCGAAGAGCCAGCGACCAATGGCAGAGCAGCCTGCCTCCGCTGTCCGTGGCCCTGGCCAAAACCCCGATCCGCGCCCCACCGCACTGCCGTGGTTGCGCCGCCCCCGGGCCAATCCACAAAGACTCCCCGTCATCCAGATCCGGCGGCGGCAGTACCTTCAACCCATGCAACTGTAAAAGATAGCCATCTAAGCGCTCCTTCCACGGTGAACTTGCGGCCCCGCACCCTTACATTAGACACCAGCCAACCGGCAGCCTAGGAGCTCCGCCGCCTTGAGGGGTGCTGCTTCCCATTGGGAATCGATTGGCCCAGAATAAAAATTCAGACAACTGACGCCTAAATAAAGTGATTTGAGATGAGGGTGCGACCTATCTGGCGGCATGGTGAAGTAGGCAGGACCAGCTGCCAAGTCGGTGAGGCCGGCATGGTCGCGATGGCGACCGGCGGCGAGGAAAGAGGGATGTCGCGACAGTCGACAGCTACGGGGAAGCAGCGCCAGGACTGTGGACTGATCCGAAGTTGGAGATGCTCCGGCGCCGTGATCAACTGCGGGGGTGAATCGGCTCTGGTACGGTTCACACGGCCGTTGTCGAGGTAGCACCAGCAGCACGGAGTAAGAGGCACACGGCCCAGTGCACGACGGCAAATGGATAGCGTCTCCGGCATTAGGGAGGAGGGCGGCTGTGAAATTGGTGTGGTGGGGACACAATGCAGGTGGGGCTAAGGTTTTGCGGCTCGGGAGAAGGGAGCTTCCCGGGGAGAAGGTGATTTGGCGCCCATGAGGTATGAATGGGGGCGTGCGGGGGGTAGGGGGATTGGGAGGGGAGTGGAACCATGTCTTACGGAAGCATATGTCTGAAATGTGAGGGGGAGTTACAGTTCTACCCTTGCCTATAGGCTTCTCGGCTTGGGTCTGTGTACTGAGGGTCGGAGATAGTAGAGTAACTTTGCTTCTCCCCAAATAGTGGGCGGGAGCGATTTCGGGCGAGGAGGGCATGTTTTGAACTATAGTGGGCAGGAGCGATTTCGGGCGAGGAGAGCGTGTTTTGAAATAGTGGGCGCGAGCTATTTCAGGCAAGGAGAGCGTGTTTTGTCGACCATGGTTTATGAATTATTCGGCACATGGCATTTCGGCCGAGGAGAAGGCACGCTTGGATGAAGTTACGAACCTACCCTCGATGTACAATGGGCCAATTGATGCGTGTCCCACATAGGATGGTAATTTCGCGTCTCCCATTTATTTGCTCGGGCGAATTCCACCGAGCAGAGAGGATGTTTAACGGTTCGTTCAAATTTTGGGAGAACGAGCATCCACGTCTACCTTACCAAGTCGATTCGAATCAAATTTTGAAATATTAGCTTGCCACTTCTTTTTTAGATGGAGAGATGATGCTCGGGAGTAATGTGTTTTTACATGCTCGTTGCTAGTGATTTACTATATGACAAATAGTTGACCCACTCAAAAACGCGAAACAAACCCAAAATAAAATATCTCGATTTAATGAAATAGCTCGTTCAGTAGGTCAAAAAAGTGAACTAAATCCAAAATTGAACACCTCAATCGAGTAGCATGTTGTACAGTATTATAGTACTCCATGAACATATTGAAAGTCAAATTAATGAACTTGTTTGATATACGCATATATCCATTCATGTTTGGATTGCGGACAACATGTTCTCCAATTTAAATATTTGAATGCAAGTTTATATCGAAACATGGTTTATATCAGTCTTTGATGCATAAAACGCGACCTTCCCCTCTCCCGCACTCATGTTCTCTCTCTCTCTCTCTCTCTCTCTCTCTCTCTCTCTCTCTCTCTCTCTCTCTCTCACGCGCGCGCGCACCGACAATCTTCAATTCTGTCACACGCATCTGACACAAAAACCTTGTTGGTCCCTCTCCCTTTCTCTTCATCTCTCTCTCTCTCTCTCTCTTTGTGTGTGTGTGTGTGGGGGGGGTCTTTCTAGTTCGCATGCATATATACACCATCTATAGGTCTCTCTCGCACACTATGTATGATACTCTAGCTAGTCCAA
>NC_041385.1:210181834-210192001 GCF_002162155.2 Triticum dicoccoides | reverse complement strand
CAAACTCTCCATCCACCTGGGTCACACATACACATGCATATCTCACTCGCACTCGATAGGCCCATCTAAAACTCTATCTCTCTCCCTCGTTCTCTCTCCATCTCACACGCACACACACACACAATCTCATGCCTAGCTAGCCAAGTACGATGGTCTCTCACTCAATTGTAGGCACACACAGTCCCCCCTATATGTATATGACTAGCTAATCTTAGTCTCCATCACAAACATGTGCATGGTCTATCTCGATATCTCTCGGGGCATCTTTCTATCGTGCATGCACTCCCTCGATCTCCCACCCATATAGTCCCCTCACGATCTCGAGGGGATCTCTCTATCACAAAAACACCCTCTCTCCCTCCCCATGCGTCCATGCCATCCATGTGTCCCTCTCGACCTTTGTTCCTTGTTGGCCAGACCTCTATTGGACATGTGCTACAGGGGTGTCTCTCTCTGTTGCAAACAATCACACACTAGCTATCTTCGTGTATCTCCTCGCCTTGCTTTTCCATCTCGGAGATGCATGCATGATATGTTCGCATAAGAAACGAAAAAACACATTCTCTCTCTAATTTATCGTTTGTTGTCACTTTCTCTTTCACACACATACTCTCTTTGCACACTTACTCATTCTCCTTCACACGCACTTGATCTGTCTCGACTTAGGCACTCTCCTTGGTCCATAGCATATAGATTTATTGAAAAGTCAAACATCACAAAGTTTGACCATGTACGTGGAGAAAAACAATTACATCTAGTACGGCAAACATATACCATTAGATTCACCATGAGATGTAGTTTTGTATGATGTATCTTTAGTATTGTAGATATAAATAACATTGGCGTAAACCTGATCAAAGTTTCCAAAGTTTGAATTCTAAAAAATTTACATGCACTGCATTATCGAGCGGATGGAATATCTCTTTCCCCCTCTCAGCTATCTCACGCACCACTCAGCCTTATCGGGGCTCCTCAATCTCTCTCAAACTTTATTGGTCAGTTTGGTTCGTGACCTGACCCTCATGCCTTGATGGCCAGTACTGCCTGGTGTGGACGTGCCTGGCCAGGCTTATGTGGTGCTGAAGCATTTGGTTCATGCCTGGGCCAGGCAAAGCATCAACATCCCATCAATCAATCCATGCAGCAATTATTTAATGCTAATATCCATCCATGTTGCTGTTAGCCTTATAGCCGCACGACCAGGCACGGCCAGGCGTTCGAAATCGGTCGCCTGGGCCAGGCTACTTGCAGTGTCTGGAGTCCAGCCAGGCTAATTAAAGTGCAAGGGAACCCATGCCAGGCGGGCTTTCTTTTTCACAGGGTAGCAACCAAACAAGCGTGCATGAAATCTAGCCACAACCCCAGGCTAGGCAAAAGATGCTCAGGACGCAAGCCAAACTGACCTTATATCTCCCTGGTTCACACATACACATGTCGCGCTCGCGCTATACATATAGACCCATCCAACACTCTCCGCCCTTGCTCTCTCTCCATGTGACATGCACCCCCCTAAGTACCATAATCCCTCACTCCATCATAGGCGCAAGTGTTGGGGAACGTAGTAATTTCAAAAAAATTCCTACGCACACGCAAGATCATGGTGATGATATAGCAACGAGAGGGGAGAGTGTTCGTCCATATACCCTCGTAGACCGTAAGCGGAAGCATTAGCACAACGCGGTTGATGTAGTCGTACGTCTTCACGATTCGACCGATCCAAGCACCGAACGTACGGGGCCTCCGAGTTCAGCACACGTTTAGCTCGATGACGATCTCCGGCCCTCCGATCCAGCAAAGGCTCTGGAGATGAGTTCCGTCAGCACGACGGCGTGGTGACGATGATGATGTTCTACCGGCGCAGGGCTTCGCCTAAACTCTGCGACGATATGACCGAGGTGGAATATGGTGGAAGGGGGCACCGCACACGGCTAAGGAACGATCCGTAGATCAACTTGTGTGTCCATGGGGTGCCCCCTACCCTCGTATATAAAGGAGTGGAGGAGGGGAGGGCCGGCCCTCTTCTATGGCGCGCCCTAGGGGAGTCCTACTCCCACCGGGAGTAGGATTCCCCCTTTCCTAGTCCAACTAGGAGTCCTTCCATGTATTAGGAGTAGGAGACAAGGAAGGGCAAGAGAGAAGGGAAGGAAGGAGGGGGTGCGGCCCCTCCCCCTAGTCCAATTCGGACTAGGCCATGGGGGGCCGCGCGGCCTGCCCTAGGCAGCCCCTCTCTCTTTCCCGCAGGGCCCAATAAGGCCCAATACTTCTCCCCGGCGAATTCCCGTAACTCTCCGGTACTCCGAAAAATACCTGAATCACTCGGAACCTTTCCGAACTACGAATATAGTCGTCCAATATATCGATCTTTACGTCTCGACCATTTCGAGACTCCTCGTCATGTCCCCGATCTCATCCGGGACTCCGAACTCCTTCGGTACATCAAAACTCATAAACTCATAATATAACTATCATCGAAACCTTAAGCGTGCGGACCCTACGGGTTCGAGAACTATGTAGACATGACCTAGAACTATTCTCGGTCAATAACCAATAGCGGGACCTGGATGCCCATATTGGCTCCTACATATTCTACAAAGATCTTTATCGGTCAAACCGCATAACAACATACGTTGTTCCCTTTGTCATCGGTATGTTACTTGCCCGAGATTCGATCGTCGGTATCCAATATCTAGTTCAATCTCATCACTGGCAAGTCTCTTTACTCGTTCTGTAATGCATCATCCCGTAACCAACTCATTGGTCACATTGCTTGCAAGGCTTATAATGATGTGCATTACCGAGAGGGCCCAAAGATACCTCTCCGACAATCGGAGTGACAAAACCTAATCTCGAAATACGCCAACTCAACATGTACCTTCGGAGACACCTGTAGTACTCCTTTATAATCACCCAGTTACGTTGTGACGTTTGGTAGTACCCAAAGTGTTCCTCCGGTAAACGGGAGTTGCATAATCTCATAGTTACAGGAACATGTATAAGTCATGAAGAAAGCAATAGCAACATACTAAACGATCAAGTGCTAAGCTAACGGAATGGGTCAAGTCAATCACATCATTCTCCTAATGATGTGATACCGTTAATCAAATGACAACTCTTTTGTCCATGGCTAGGAAACATAACCATCTCTGATAAACGAGCTAGTCAAGTAGAGGCATACTAGTGACACTATGTTTGTCTATGTATTCACACATGTATTATGTTTCCGGTTAATACAATTCTAGCATGAATAATAAACATTTATCATGAAATAAGGAAATAAATAATAACTTTATTATTGCCTCTAGGGCATATTTCCTTCAGTCTCCCACTTGCACTAGAGTCAATAATCTAGTTCATATCGCCATGTGATTTAACACCAATATTCATATCTATATATGATTAACACCCATAGTTCACATCATCATGTGACCAACACCCAAAGGGTTTACTAGAGTCAATAATCTAGTTCACATCGCTATGTGATTAACACCCAAAGAGTACTAAGGTGTGATCATGTTTTGCTCGTGAGAGAAGCTTAGTCAACGGGTCTGTCACATTCAGAGCCGTATGTATTTTGCAAATATTCTATGTCTACAATGCTCTGCACGGAGCTACTCTAGCTAATCGCTCCCTCTTCAATATGTATCCAGATTGAGACTTAGAGTCATCTGGATCGGTGTGAAAACTTGCACCGAGGTAACTTTTACGACGGGCTCTTTTATCACCTCCATAATCGAGAAATATTTCCTTAGTCCTCACTAAGGATATTCTTGACCAATGTCCAGTGATCTACTCCTAGATCACTATTGTACTCCCTTGTCAAATACAGATCAAGGTATACAATAGGTCTGGTACATAGCATAGCATACTTTATAGAACCTATGACTGAGGCATAGGGAATGACTTTTCATTCTCTTTCTATTTTCTGCTGTGGTCGGGATTTGAGTCTTACTCAATTTCATACCTTTGCAACACAGGCAAGAACTCTTTCTTTGACTGTTCCATTTTGAACTACTTCAAAATCTTGTCAAGGTATGTACTCATTGAAAATCTTATCAAGCGTCTTGATCTATTTCAATAGATCTTGATGCTCAATATGTAAGTAGCTTTACTGAGGTCTTTCTTCGAAAAACTCCTTTCAAACACTCCTTTATGCTTTGCAGAATAATTCTACATTACTTCCGATCAACAATATGTCATTCACATATACTTATCAGAAATGTTGTAGTGCTCCCACTCACTTTCTTGTAAATACAGGCTTCACCGCAAGTTTGTATAAAACTATATGCTTTGATCAACTTATCAAAGCTTATATTCCAACTCCGAGATGCTTGCACTAGTCCATAGATGCACATTTTGTTAACACCTTTAGGATCGAAAAAACCTGTTGGTTGCATCACATACAACTCTTCTTTAATAACTCCATTAAGGAATGCAGTTTTGTTTATCCATTTGCCAGATTTCATAAAATCCGGCAATTGCTAACATGATTCGGACAGACTTAGCATCGATACGAGAGAGAAAATCTCATCGTATTCAACCCCTTGAACTTGTTGAAAACCTTTTGCAACAAGTCGAGCTTAGTGGATAGTAACACTACTATCAGTGTCCGTCTACCTCTTGAAGATCCATTTATTTAACATGGCTTGCTGATCATCGAGCAAGTCAATCAAAGTCCATACTTTGTTCTCATACATCGATCATATCTCAGATTTTATGGCCTCAAGCCATTTCGCGGAATCTGGGCTCATCATCGCTTCCTCATAGTTCGTAGGTTCATCATGGTCTAGTAACATGACTTTCAGAACACTATTACCGTACTACTCTGGTGCGGACTGTACTTTGGAAGACCTACGAGGTTTTGTAGTAACTTGATCTAAAGTTTCATGATCATCATCATTAGCTTCTTCACTAATTGGTGTAGGAATCACTGGAACTGATTTCCGTGATGAACTACTTTCCAATTCGGGAGAAGGTACAAATTACCTTATCAAGCTCTACTTTCCTCCCACTCACTTCTTTCGAGAGAAACTCCTTCTCTAGACAGGATCCATTTTTAGCAACGAATATCTTGCCTTCGGATCTGTGATAGAAGGTGTACCCAACTATTTCCTTTGGGTATTCTATGAAGACGCACTTCTCCGATTTGGGTTCGAGCTTATCAGGATGAAACTTTTTCACATAAGCATCGCAGCCCCAAACTTTAAGAAACGATAACTTGGGTTTCTTGCTAAACCACAGTTCATATGTTGTCGTCTCAACGGATTTAGATGGTGCCCTTTTAATGTGAATGCAGCTGTCTCTAATGCATAACCCCAAAACAATATTGGTAAATCAGTAAGAGACATCATAGATCGCACCATATCCAATAAAGTGCGGTTACGACGTTCGGACACACCATAACGTTGTGGTGTTCTAGGTGGCGTGAGCTGTGAAACTATTCCACACTGTTTTAATTGAAGACCAAACTCGTAACTCAAATATTCGTTTCCGCGATCAGATCACAGAAATTTTATTTTCTTGTTACGATGATTTTTCCACTTCACTCTGAAATTCTTTGAACCTTTCAACTATTTCAGACTTATGTTTCATCAAGTAGATATACCCATATATGCTTCAAATCATCTGTGAAGGTCGGAAAATAATGGTACTTGCCATGAGCTTTAACACTCATCGGACCGTATACATCAGTATGTATTATTTCCAATAAGTCAGTTGCTCACTCCATTGTTCCGGAGAACGGAGTCTTTAGTCATCTTGCCCATGAGGCATGGTTCGCAAGCATCAAGTGATTCATAATCAAGTGATTTCAAAATTCCATCAGCATGGAGTTTCTTCATGCGCTTTACACCAATATGACCTAAACGGCAGTGCCACAAATAAGTTGCACTATCATTATTAACTTTGCATCTTTTGGCTTCAATATTATGAATGTGTGTATCACACGATCGAGATCCAACAAACCACTTTCATTGGGTGTACGACCATAGAAGGTTTTATTCATGAAAACAGAACAACAATTATTCTCTACCTTACATGAATAACCGTATTGCAATAAACATGATCAAATCATATTCATGCTCAACGCAAACACCAAATAACACTTATTTAGGTTTAACACTAATCCCAAAAGTATAGGGAGTGTGCGATGATGATCATATCAATCTTGGAACTATTTCCAACACACATCGTCACTTCACCCTTAACTAGTCTCTGTTTATTCTGCAACTCCCGTTTCGAGTTACTAATCTTAGCAACTGAACTAGTATCAAATACTGAGGGGTTGCTATAAACACTAGTAACGTACACATTAATAACATGTATATCAAATATACTTATGTTCACTTTGCCATCCTTCTTATCCGCCAATCACTTGGGGTAGTACCTCTTCCAGTGACCAGTCTCTTTGCAGTAGAAGCACTTAGTCTCAGGCTTAGGACCAGACTTGGGTTTCTTCACTTGAGCAGCAACTTGCTTGCCGTTCTTCTTGAAGTTCCCCTTCTTTTCCCTTTGCCTTTTTCTTGAAACTAGTGATCTTGTTAACCATCAACACTTGATGCTCTTTTCTTGATTTCTACCTTCGCCGATCTCAACATCGCGAAGAGCTCAGGAATAACTTTCGTCATCCCTTGCATATTATAGTTCATCACAAAGTTCTAGTAACTTAGTGATGGTGACTAGAGAATTCTGTCAATCACTATCTTATCTGGAAGATTAACTCCCACTTGATTCAAGCGATTGAAATACCCAGACAATCTGAGCACATGCTCACTAGTTGAGCGATTCTCCTCCATCTTTTAGCTATAGAACTTGTTGAAGACTTCATATCTCTCAACTCGGGTATTTGCTTGAAATATTAACTTCAACTCCTGGAACATCTTATATGGTCCATGACGTTCAAAAACGTCTTTGAAGTCCCGATTCTAAGCCGTTAAGCATGGTGCACTAAACTATCAAGTAGTCATCATATTGAGCTAGCTAAACGTTCATAACGTCTGCATCTGCTCCTGCAATAGGTCTGTCACCTAGCGGTGCATCAGGGACATAATTCTTCTGTGCAGCAATGAGGATAAACCTCATGTCACGGATCTAATCCGCATCATTGCTACTAACATATTTCAACACAGTTTTCTCTAGGAACATATCAAAATAAACATATGAAAGCAACAACGCGAGCTATTGATCTACAACATAATTTGCAAAATACTACTAGGACTAAGTTCATGATAAATTAAAGTTCAATTAATCATATTACTTAAGAACTCCCACTTAGATAGACATCCCTCTAATCCTCTAAGTGATCACGTGATCCAAATCAACTAAACCATGTCCGATCATCACGTGAGATGGAGTAGTTTCAATGGTGAACATCACTATGTTGATCATATCTACTATACGATTCACGCTCGACCTTTCGGTCTCCATGTTCCGAGGCCATATCTGTATATGCTAGGCTCGTCAAGTTTAACCTGAGTATTCCGCGTGTGCAACTGTTTTGCACCCGTTGTATTTGAACGTAGAGCCTATCACACCCGATCATCACGTGGTGTATCAGCACGAAGAACTTTCACAACGGTGCATACTTAGGGAGAACACTTCTTGATAATTAGTGAGAGATCATCTTAAAATGCTACCGTCAAACAAAACATAATAAGATGTATAACAGATAAACATCATATGCAATCAAAATATGTGACATGATATGGCCATGATCATCTTGCGCCTTTGATCTCCATCTCCAAAGTACTGTCATGATCTCTATCGTCACCGGCACGACACCATGATCTTCATCATCTTGATCTATATCAATGTGTCATCACATGGTCGTCTCACCAACTATTGCTCTTGCAACTATTGCTATCGCATAGCGATAAAGTAAAGCAATTATTTGGCACTTGCATCTTATGCAACAAAGAGACAACCATAGAGCTTCTGCCAGTCGCCGATAACTTCAACAAAACATGATCGTCTCATACAACAACTTATATCTCATCACGTTTTGACCATATCACATCACAACATGCGCTGCAAAAACAAGTTAGACGTCCTCTACTTTGTTGTTGCAAGTTTTACGTGGCTGCTACGGGCTTAAGCAAGAACCAATCTCACCTACGCATCAAAACCACAACGATAGTTTGTCAAATAGACTCCGTTTTAACCTTCGCAAGGACCGGGCGTAGCCACACTCGGTTCAACTAAAGTTGGAGAAACTGACACCCGCCAGCCACCTGTGTGCAAAGCACGTCGGTAGAACCAGTCTCGCGTAAGCGTACGCGTAATGTCGGTCCGGGCCGCTTCATCCAACAATACCGCCGAACCAAAGTATGACATGCTGGTAGGCAGTATGACTTATATCGTCCACAACTCACTTGTGTTCTACTCGTGCATATAACATCAAACCATAAAAACCTTGGCTCGGATGCCACTATTGGGGAACGTAGTAATTCCAAAAAATTTCCTACGCACACGCAAGATCATGGTGATGATATAGCAACGAGAGGGGAGAGTGTTCGTCCACATACCCTCGTAGCCCGTAAGCGGAAGCGTTAGCACAACACGGTTGATGTAGTCGTACGTCTTCACGATCCGACCGATCCAAGCACCGAACGTACGGGGCCTCCGAGTTCAGCACACGTTCAGCTCGATGACGATCTCCGGCCCTCCGATCCAGCAAAGGCTCCGGAGATGAGTTCCGTCAGCACGACGGCGTGGTGACGATGATGATCTTCTACCGGCGCAGGGCTTCGCCTAAACTCTGCGACGATATGGCCCAGGTGGAATATGGTGGAAGGGGGCACCGCACACGGCTAAGGAACGATCCGTAGATCAACTTGTGTGTCCATGGGGTGCCCCCTACCCCCGTATATAAAGGAGTGGAGGAGGGGAGGGCCGGCCCTCTTCTATGGTGTGCCCTAGGGGAGTCCTACTCCCACCGGGAGTAGGATTCCCCCTTTCCTAGTCCAACTAGGAGTCCTTCCATGTATTAGGAGTAGGAGACAAGGAAGGGGAAGAGAGAAGGGAAGGAAGGAGGGGGTGCGGCCCCTCCCCCTAGGAAGCCCCTCTCTCTTTCCCGCAGGGCCCAATAAGGCCCAATACTTCTCCCCGGCGAATTCCCGTAACTCTCCGGTACTCCGAAAAATACCTGAATCACTCGGAGCCTTTCCGAACTCCGAATATAGTCGTCCAATATATCGATCTTTACGTCTCGACCATTTCGAGACTCCTCGTCATGTCCCCGATCTCATCCGGGACTCCGAACTCCTTCGGTACATCAAAACTCATAAACTCATAATATAACTGTCATCGAAACCTTAAGCGTGCGGACCCTACGGGTTCGAGAACTATGTAGACATGACCTAGAACTATTCTCGGTCAATAACCAATAGCGGGACCTGGATGCCCATATTGGCTCCTACATATTCTACGAAGATCTTTATCGGTCAAACCGCATAACAACATACGTTGTTCCCTTTGTCATCGGTATGTTACTTGCCCGAGATTCGATCGTCGGTATCCAATACCTAGTTCAATCTCGTCACCGGCAAGTCTCTTTACTCGTTCTGTAATGCATCATCCCGTAACCAACTCATTGGTCACATTGCTTGCAAGGCTTATAATGATGTGCATTACCGAGAGGGCCCAGAGATACCTCTCCGACAATCGGAGTGACAAAACCTAATCTCGAAATACGCCAACTCAACATGTACCTTCGGAGACACCTGTAGTACTCCTTTATAATCACCCAGTTACGTTGTGACGTTTGGTAGTACCCAAAGTGTTCCTCCGGTAAACGGGAGTTGCATAATCTCATAGTTACAGGAACATGTGTAAGTCATGAAGAAAGCAATAGCAACATACTAAACGATCAAGTGCTAAGCTAACGGAATGGGTCAAGTCAATCACATCATTCTCCTAATGATGTGATCCCGTTAATCAAATGACAACTCTTTTGTCCATGGCTAGGAAACATAACCATCTCTGATAAACGAGCTAGTCAAGTAGAGGCATACTAGTGACACTATGTTTGTCTATGTATTCACACATGTATTATGTTTCTGGTTAATACAATTCTAGCATGAATAATAAACATTTATCATGAAATAAGGAAATAAATAATAACTTTATTATTGCCTCTAGGGCATATTTCCTTCAGCAAGCACTCCCCCCCCC
>NC_041385.1:210158043-210181691 GCF_002162155.2 Triticum dicoccoides | reverse complement strand
TGATTCTCTCTTACTAGCCATCAAGAACACACGTATTGTCTCCTTCCATCCATACGTCTATCTCGATATCTCTCGGGGCATCTTCTATCGCGCACACACCTTGTCACTCGATCTCCCACCCATGTAGTCCCATCACAATCTCAAGGGGATCTCTCTATGACAAACATACACTCTCTCCTCCCCATGTCTGCATTTTCTTCGTACGTCTCTCTCGACCTCTCTCCCTTGTTTGTCAGACCCCTCTTGGCCACGTGCTAGGGGTCTTGCTCTCTCGGTTCCAAACAACCACACACTATCTCCTCACCTTTCCTCCGTTGTCGAAGATGCATGTGTGATATGTTTGCATAAGACACACACGCTTTTTCTCTCCTTTTATCGTGTGTTGTCCATGTCCCTTTCACACACGCACACACACTTTTTCTCTCTCTCTCTCTCTCTCTCTCTCTCTCTCTCTAGTTAGGGACTCTGTCACGTCCATAAGCATATGGATGTTTTGAAAAGTCAAACCTCAGAAAAGTTTGACTAGGTATATGTGGAGCAAAACATTTACATCTGGAATGATCATTAGATCATCACAACATGTACTTACTTCATGCTATCATTTATCTTTGGAATTGTAGATATAGGTAATTTCTTTATAAACTTGGTCAAAGTTTCAAAAGTTTGACTTAAAAAAAATGTTGGAACTACATTATCGAACGAAGGGAGTAGCTCTTTCTCTCTCTCTCTCTCTCTCTCTCTCTCTCTCTCTCTGCTATCTCTCATGGGCCTCCCCTCTCACTCGAACTCTCTATACCGACGGATTATACGCTCACTGTGTCAGCGTATAGCTCTGTATATTGTTTAGTTGACCGGTCAACCAATCCACATGCTGCCTTGTCAGCTCGTTGTATCTTCGTGTGCTGGCCCATGTGGCAGTGGGTGAAAATAAGTAAACTAGAGGCCCATCTGACACGCGGTGAAGTAAACAAAGTTGAAACCACTCAGGGTAGCACCCCGCATGCTAGTAAAATTTTTTTTGAAAGTCGCACGCTAGTAAATTGATTGCGCATTGAGGACACACTTCTTGCGTGCGAAGGACGCACTCACGCACAATTCACCACTGCGCGGCGGCATGCACAGAAGGACGCACTCGCGCACACCCAGCACACAACACACACCAGCACACGTGTACACCGGCGTCCCTGCCGGTTGAGATGGACGGTGAGGCAGCCAACAAGCGGAGGCGGCTCGAGCCAAAACCGCATCTGGCGAGCCTGGACTTCATCAGCAGCCTCCCCGACGACATGCTGCTCGTCATCATCGGCCTCCTCCCCACCAAATCTGTCGTGCAGACTGCCCTGCTCTCCTGGCGGTGGCGCCCCCTCTAGCACTGCATCCCCCTCAACCTCACTGTCGACAGCTGCCTCTGTGACGGGTATTGCAAACTCATGGCCGCAGTCTCCAAGATCCTTTCATCGCACCCTGGGCCAGCTAGACGCCTTGACATCCGCATGTTTAGTACCAACTGCAAGGTCTAACCCAAGTTCGATGAGTGGTTCTTATCCCCCGCCCTAGATCAGCTCGAGGAGCTCAGCTTTGAAGCTGGATGATGTCGCTCTCTGCCGCCGTCCATGCTCCGCCTCACGCCAACGCTGGGCCGCGCAAGCTTCAGCTCCTGCTATCTTCCCTAGATTAATGCCGCGCCCGCCCTTCTTCTCCCTCAACTCAAGCAGCTCGACCTCTTCGACGTTGTCATCTCAAAGAAGGCTATGGAGCACCTGCTCCGCAGCTGTACTGCGCTCGAGTACCTTCATGTTGAGCAGATCCACGGGTTCATTAGCCTCCACATCGCCTCGACGAATCTCCGATGGATTTATGTGTCTTGCTGGCCCCGCAACAAGACATCAATTGGGAAGAGATCACTCCAGCTGTTCCACGTTATGGTCATTGAGAATGTGCCTTTCCTTGAGAGATTGCTTGTATCGGATCTAGAAGGTCCAACAGAAATCAGGGTCATTGACAGCATTGGTGTACTCGTCTGCCAAATTCTCCGAACTCTTTATTGGATCCGTAATCGTTCAGGTACAGCACTCATCTTCTTCTCCATCTTCTTGAAATTCACATTTTTTAATTTCTTCTTGATGTATGTACGACCGTCTTCCGAAAAATGATTCCCACAAGCTTGACCCAGTCCATGCGCACAGTGAAGATCTTAGCACTAAAATCTATCGGCCCCAATCTGGATCAAGTTGTTGGATTCCCTACATGCTTTCCGTGCACGGAGAAGCTACTCATCAAGGTGAAACTCCTTTCCTATAAGTAAACGGTAATCATAACGTAGCTCAATTTTTTCGTAATTTTCCCAAATTACGATGCCAAGTGTAGTGTTAAAAACTGCATCTACGCACTGCACCGTAAGAAATGTTTTTAGTATTTTTTCTCACGTGATCACCTGCATCGTTTTTATGCTGTACTACTATAGTAGCCTAGGCTAGTCATAGTGGAAAGTAACTTAGACTACTCCAGTAACTCTATGGTTACCCTAAGAGCAAGTACTACCTCCGTCCTGGTTTACTCTTCCAATTTTGTAGTATCAAAATTTGACCATAGATTTAACTGACGAAATGTTAATGCATGTCACTAAGAACTATATCGTTGGATTCATATTTGAACATAATTTCAAAAAGTGTAATTTTTAGTGACATGCATTGGCATTTTCTTAGGTAAATCTATGGTCAAAATTTTATACTAAATACGAGGTAGTATTCCCTCCGTCCCAAAATTCTTGTCTTATATTTGTTTAGATACGGATGTATCTAACACTAAAATGTAACTAGATACATCCATATTTAGACAAATTTAAGACAAGAATTTTGGGACGGAGGGAGTACAAAAGTGGGCTATGTAGGCCAAAACATGTGCCAAATTCACTTGTGATGCATTTGGCATCGATGCCCCTCCATTGCTCACCTGGTGCCCCAATCTGGATCACCTACTTTGCTCCGGTGCCAAATTAACTCACTCAATGAAAAAACACTGCGTGGGAGAGAGAGAGGATTGACGCAATAAAAAACACTTGTTTGGGAGAGTGAGAGGCTGGTGTAGTTGGTTTGATTGATTTTTTTATACATGTGGGTCTGTGTGCACAGCGGTGCCAACTCTCTCACATCGCGAGAGCGGTGCCAAATCTTTTGATTTGACATCGATGCGTATTATGTGGCATACTTTTGCGAAATATGGCATCGGCCACATAGTAGAAGGCAACAAATGCCCAAGCTCTTCACGTGCTCCTAGTTAAATGAGAGGAAACAGAAAGAGAGAGAGAGAGAAAGAGAGAGAGAGAGAGAGAGAGAGAGTGAAAAAATATCACTAGCCAGCCAACCCTATCGTATGAGCGAATGATATTGGTGCCTCTTGATGACACGACAATCTTATACAGCCAGCTGCTCTAATATGTTCTCTTCTTTTGCAGATAAAAAAAGACCTGAAAGTGAAAAATGTGTTGCACTATAACAATCTCATCGAATTCCTTGATCTCCATCTTACAGAAATTGATTTGATCGACTACCGAGGCAGCACATCTGAGATTAAATTGGCCAGGTTCTTTGTTCTGGAGGCAAGTGTGCTCAAGGTAATGAGGTTTGGCCTTCTCTGGCGCAACAATGAATGGCGTGCTGATCACCGCAAGCGTCTAAGCCTAAATGACAAAGTCTCCGCAGAAGCTAAATTTGTTTTTGAAACATCAAGTGGCCAGAGACTCGAAAACTTATTTGCCCATTAGTGACTTGTCAGGGCGGTGGATTTTAGTTTGTACGATAATGCTACATCCACCTAAAGTAATGAAAGTTCTTACGTAAACTTCCTAGTAATTCCCCCTTTGTAGGTGCAGCATTACTCCTAACATTTGTAATATCAGTTTGAAACTTGTAATATTGCCGTGTCCTACTCCTGCGTTTTCAAAATCCTGCGAATCAAATAGGTCCTGAGTTGGTGATGATGTTGTGCCTCCCATCTTTCACCAATAGCCGTCGGATCTAGATCTGACGCATACAAACCAAGCTTCTCCATTTTTGCAAAAAGATGCCCGCACTTGTTCCCTATTTACAAACAAATCCTTGTCTCTCACAATCAGCCTTATCTCCTCCCCACCACATCTAGAAGGTCATGGAAAAATCTGGCGCGATGGCTGCTGCCGGCGTCGTCCACCCCCAATCTTGGTGTTCCGTGCAATGCACGGGCATCTACGCACGGGAAATTATGTCGAACAGGGCTAGTTGTAAGCAGGCTCGCTCTACAGCCATGATGATAGTGACTGCAGACAGTGAGGCTGACTATGGTATGCCGAACACGGCACCTATACTCAGGTGTCATCTCTGGCGCAGGGTCTTGTCACTTCACTGTGAGGAGCAGCACGTAATAATTTGACCAACGGGTAGTACAGTGTTAGTACTCCTACTACTACATTGGTAGTACTACTACTAGTACTAGTAGCACCACCGTCTGGATTTAGGAGTACTACCACGTCCATCTGGATTTTAGTATTTGACTAGCAATATCTAGTAATGCATGTCACAAAAAATGTACTACTCCCTCTGTAAATAAATACATGGTGTTTTATTCCTATCGGCGAGAGAACTTAATGTCTTTTTGCTAACTAGAGTACTAATAGGATTACATGCAATGAACTAAACACTACATGTCATGTTTGGTAGTTATGTCACGAAATAAGAAACAAGGAGGGAGTAAATGCACCGTGCCTAAGTGTTTTGGGATTATTTGGTTTTCGTAAGGTGACTTACACAACATTTTTGTTTACATGCATTAACATTTTATTAGTTAAATCAAAGGTCAAAACTTGGTGCAAAATGCAAAGGGGACCAATAAACCAGTAAACATCAAACTTCTCTTGTTTGGCCCCAACTAGAGGTCCGGTGAGATGACTATACTGCATCGGCACGGAGGGGGACGCAGCTTCATTGACTTACGGAACTGCCTTTGGGTGAATGACACGTGGGCCCAAGGGGTGGCTGGCCCACCTATCATACAGCCAAAGGCAGGTGCAGTAGAGGACCGAGGAGTAGTACAAAATCCTACGCACCTACGCATGCTAACCAAGGGCAAGAGTGATCACTCGAATCGCAAGATCAGTTGACTAGAAGCTAAGCTAGACCCATGGAGGCGATGAGCACGAGCATCAGCCGGCTGTGCCAGATGGTCCACGACGCCGGCCTGCAGCCCGGCACCGAGGAACATCTCCTGGTAGTATTGCTTGAGGCCGCCAGGGCGAGGGGCCGCTTGGACGATAGCTTCGTCTCCTTGTTCGATGAGGTCCTCGTCGGTTTCCTCGACAAGTTAACCATCGTCAAGAAGCTCGCGGACGACTTTGACGTACGCCTCCAGCCAACACACCCAGCCTCTGTGATGCCCGCCACCCTCAACGGCCACTATGGTGACAACCTCTTCGACTGATGGCCCTGCGACTGCCTGTCGTCGCGCCGGAGAATGTCTACCTCGAGTTCGTGCTCGCTGCGTAGCACCTGGCGCAGCAAGACACCATCGACATAATCACCCACGTCTACGCGCAAATCGTCCACAAGGACTACTACATGCAAGAGGAGGGCGATAGGACGCTGGCCTTCTTGGACCGCAGGGCAACCTTGGACGGCATTGTTCAGAAGCACGTTGAGCTCGCCGCCAACGCCGCTGCTCCTCACACGTCGGTTGGTGACCCGGCGCACTAGGGCGTGAGGATGTTGTTGATGGATCCATATGTATTTTTATCTTTCCGTCAAATCCATGTAGTAGTTTATGATACTACTAGTAATTATCTTACCTTTCGCATCACCTTCATAATTTTCGTATGTACTCCATGCATGAACGGCGCCAGAACCAAACTTCTCATTACTCTAGGCAAAATCGTTATTTTCTATCTATCGGTCGCGCCATGGAGCAGAACCAAATTTTACAAGTTACGAGTTCAAAAGGAAAAGCCTGTCGTGTTCGCGTCGCACCCCCACACGGTTGGTCCGGCACGCTGCTCAAGCGGGAATGCGTGCGGTGTTGCAATTTTCACTTACAAGTGGGACCGCAGTTGAGCAAACCGACTATCGGCAAACCCCCACCCCGCCCACCGCGTGATAGCTGAGAAAACAGGAGGGAGAAGAGATGGTTGTAGCATGGACTCCAAGAAAATTGGTGTCGGATGGGACTCGTGTGGGTGGCGTGTGCCGTACTGCTAGACGTGAATGCTAGTTATGTCCCATGCCACCCCACTATATCGAGCCTATGTCGAGGTACGTAGAACGAATTTACTGCAGTCCGTGCTCAGCCCTCCTCTATCTCTCTTCTCAGCTAGCCAGCGGACGCGCGGAGCGCATCGTCTGTTTGCTCACATGCGGTCCCACATGTCAGTGAAAACGCAAGAGGACCCACTGAACCTGCACATCTTTCACCTCGACGTGCTGGTGATGAAAAACAAATCCAATAAAGATCTTCGGTGGCCGCTTTTGGAGTTACTCAAGAGTAGTAAGATTCTATTTACAGTTTAACCCAAGATGCACATCTCGTGTCTTCAACTACCACTCTATTTTCTTTCATGACACGACCTGGATGCTGGATGTCCCACGTGTCGGCAAAAGAAGGAAGAACTCGACCAAATCTTCGGTTGTGCTCTCGGATTAGACTAGTTGTGCTAACTTAAAAAATTTAATGTGTACTCCCTCCGTTTCAAAATACTTGACTTCCATTTGTCCAAAAATGGATGTACCTATATACTAAAACATGTCTAGAGACATATATATTTTGACAAATAGAAGGCATGTATTGTGCAACAGAGGGAGTAGAATGGATGCAGGTTTTTGTATTGGGAAGAAGAGTACATCCATATATTGATAGAGCATTGGAGTTGGCCTTACAAGTGGGACCGCAGTTGAGGAAACCGACTATCGGCAAACCCCCACCTCGCCTGTCGCGTGATGGCTGAAGTTAGAGAAACGACGAGGTTGAAGAGATTTCTCTAGCCCGGACTCCAAGAAATAATATGGTGTCAGATGGATGTCGTGGTGGTGGCATGTGCCGTACTCCTGAACATGAATGCTTGTTCTGGCCCATGCCACCCTACTACTCCTACTACTTACTATATACTACTAGTATCGAGGATTCGAGGTGCTGGTTACGTACAGCGAACACATATTAACATATGGCTACAGTAAAAACACCCGCCCGACGCGCGAAGCATGTGAAGCTAGTACAAATAGTGTACTACTATTGTTGATTGGCCTCATCCGATAACCTGTTGCAATGCACGTACAATTATGTATTCGGAAAATATATTTTTGCCTCGTTGCACCACTCACTCAGAGAAGTGACTCGAAATCCATTCATAAATTTAATAAGTTTAACACAGGCATATCATTTTATTACATACAACAGGTCATCAACCCACATCGACAACGAGGATACATTATAAATACTAAGGTTTTCACCACACAACAAATAACAAGCAATGAAATGAACTTCAACTCAACCATTCCTCAGCGTTGGAAACGCTTGCTTTGAACCACAAGTGATTCTCTGGGACGGGCCATCCATTGTCGATCTGGACACCAACGCTGGACTAATCATCCAGGCTGAAGCGGCCTACTATATCAGTACCAGGGTAGGGAACCACCCAAATGTCCGAGGTATAGACACAGTTGCTTCTCATAAATGGTAGTAACGTTGTGTCAACAACAATTGGATCACCTTTCACCAACATTGGATAGTTTTGTCCAAGGAAGAGCGAGTTTTCTCCAAGACTATCAATTCTGTACCAGGGAGAAAGAGTTGGCGCTAGCACACTAGTATCCATCCCGAATACCATGCAACGGGTATTGGAATAGGTCCGGAGAGTGCGACCATGGGAGACTACACCTGCTTCCTTAGTAGTAACATCATCAGTGGGCTGTATACACACAAGAAGAGGTGATCCATCGGAATTAGTTGCCAGGCGCCACAAAGTATATGGGCGTTGCTCGTCCTCATGCTCGTGATCATCACCATCGTCATCTCCCCCTTGGTTATAAAAATTTTCAAGTATAGGTGGTGGAATGTTCACAGGACCTTGGAAATACAAGAAGAAGGTTAATTAGTAAAGGGAAACTTGCTAACCCGCATGCATGTGGATGAAACAATTATAATTACGGTGGAAGACAAACATACCGAAATCATAAGGATTCCATGCAAAAATAGTGCCACGAGTGGTGGCAGCAAACACAAGGCCCTCGTATTGAATTGCATCATAGTACTCATCCGTGTATAGAAACTAATTTTTGAGCAATATCCATCCAGTCAAACCACGAAGGACAGTAACAAGCTTGTCGAAGATAGCAACAACTTCATAGTTGTTGTAATTCCAAGAGCGGTTGGGAACTCGACAAATTGCTATCTTCCATAGAAGACAGTCACCATGATCGTATTTGAACGTGCGTACAATACCGGTGTGCTCAACCTCTGGGCAGTATGCTGAGATTTTTGGAAGTGGAACCCGGTCACGAGTGTACACATTCACAAGTTCCCACTCGCAGTTGGACCCAATGTAAACAACCCAATCTCCATTTGCGCCCGCCCAAGCCTTACCCTCAAGCGATGGCATCTTAACATCATACGTATCATTATAAAGCGGCATCAACTTGCACAGGGCGAGGCCTCCGTCGTCCCGGTGCCAGTCATCAGGGTCACAGCAAAGAAGATAGGGGAGATCAAACCGCTCCTTGACTCTTGGGTTCCTTGTAATGATGTTATTAGTTGAGTCGAGAATGGGCTTGAACGAACCTGCCATGCTAGCTGAGGTGATGACGTCGCACCGATCAATGAGTTCCTCCACCACGTCATCTTTCAGATCGGGGCAAGAATAACGGGGTCGTTTCCAGCCTGTTCCCTCCATGGAGAAGACGATCGAACAATGGCAGAAGAAAGGGTGAAGTGCTGAAGGAAAATGGAGGAGGGAGAGGAAGAGCTTGCGACATCAGTTGCTGATGTGAACTGGGGTCCGATCTTTCGATGAGAGGGAGATAACTACGATTTTGGGTGGGACTTGACCCTCACGATCCGGCTACCAACTGTACAGGGAGAACCGTACACGACTGATATCCTCGGCAATCACTGAACCAATTCCACGGCGTTATCGACCGAGCCAACGGCGCGATCGACCTATCCACGAAGGATTTTTCCTGCAAGCAAATCGAAGAACATGCAAGAAAATAATAGCCAAGCAATCTGAAATTACGGATATGCTAGATGAATAGATCTCACAAATTGGGGTTTCGATAGATGTCTTGACGGTCGCACTAGCCGCTACGAGCGAAGACAAATAAAAGTAGCAATAGCTAAACTTCTCTAAACAAAACCCGAGTCTAAACCCTAAAGTAGGCTAACTATTTATTAAGGAACGGTCGTCGCTTCTGTTGATCTCGAGCAACCGACGTGGAAGAATCAGCCACGACCGGGCTGTACGGAGGCCAAACTCCCGTGATGGCCCAAAGTTGTATTAGCGCACCAAAAGAAAAATCCTTGGCCACCACGTTGATTTGATTGATCCATGTAGTCAAAACCGAATTATGCCTTGGTCTTGTTGCATGTAGCATGCATGATGCGTCCGTTAGCCCTCTAGAAGCGACACATGCAACAGATGATACTGCCGTTGGTTTTAACGTACAATAATCTTCATCTTCTAATTCTCTGATCCCTTTTCTCCTAAGTACAAGTAAATTGAAACGTGAGTGTAATGTCATATTCTCGTCACTTAAATTATATATACAAAGGAGCGATAGTACCTGGCCATTTATTTCTCTCGTATACATTCTAGTCATAGGTCCAGGTGCAATTGTGTCAGCTATGTTCACATCATCCTCCCTTTCTTGAAAACAAAGTCATCCTCGGCTTTCACCTATCTGGAACACATCAGAGAGAAAAGCAAAAATAGATGCAACATATATATGTTGTTCCGAAGGCGTTAGCTCGTGAGGATGTGATAAAATTGTAAGTATTTTCTTAGGAAGATCATGAAAAGTTTTATCCCACACAGAGTCCATGTATGAATTATGGGGATGCAAATGAACTATTTGAGCATGTGATATGTCTAGATCAGGTGTTGAGACACTCAATGGAAATTTTTCAGAATTGAAAGCAAGCATACTATGCATTGTACGGTCTGTTGATTTAGCTTTCTCGTCATTTATTATTTCATTAGGTGTCATAGGAAGCAAGTTAATGGTTTTTCCTTCAAACACGAGAGTATATGAATTTGTTCTACCATGATGGGTAACACTATTATCATATTGCCATGGTCGACCTAACAATAAAGAACAAGCTTGCATAGGTACAACATCACAGTCAACAAAATCATGATATGAACCAAGTGTAAAATGTACTCTCACACGACGTGTTACCTTTAACTTACCACAGTCGTTGAACCATTGGATGTAATATGGATGTGGGTGTCTTGTAGTGGTGAGGCCAAGCTTCTCTACCATCTAAATACTCGCCAAATTATTGCAGCTTCCACCATCAATGATCACAAGAACGGAATGCCCTTTGACAACAAACTTGGTTTGAAAAATATTAGGGCGTTGTGGCATCTCAGTATGCCCCACCTGGGCACTAAGTACTCGCATGGTTACAAGACATGGTTACTGATCGGCCATCTCAGCATTAATATGTATCTCCTCTGTGTCATGCTCCTTAATGTCACCTGCATTATTAGTGGCAAGCATAGCGCATGTATCTTCATCCAAATCACTAGCAGAGGAGTACTCACCGTCTTCCCGCACAATGAATGTTCGTTTATTTGGGCAATCCTTCATCAAGTGCCCGCCACCCTTACATATATGACACTTCATGTCCCTTGTGCGTCCAGACGAGGTGGTGGGTGCTAGAGATATTGCTTTCGAAGCCTCAGATGATTGTGGAGCTGATTTTGAACTTGATGGGTGTGCACCATTGTGCAACATAGGTGGTGTTGCCTCGGTAATGGACGGAACAGTAGGAGTGGGTGTCCATGATGTGCGACGACCTGCAGAAAAATTACCTCGTCCCTTGTTGTGTCGTCCCTGTACTTCCCTTTCAGCTTTGCAAGCAAAATGAAACAAACGAGTAATAGAATTGTACTCCTTATAGTCCAAGATATCCTGAATATCACAATTCAAACCACCTAAAAATCTTGCCATCATAGCATCTTCGGTTTCAACTAATCCACATCGTACTAAGCCAATTTGCAATTCTTGATAATAATCCTCTACAGAACTACTACCTTGTTTTAAACGTTGCAATTCATTTAGTTTATCACGAGCATAATATGAAGGAACATAACATTGTCGCATAGCTCGTTTTAAAGCATCCCAAGTAGCAGGTATATTATTCACATTAATACGACAATATTCACTCCACCACATAGAAGCAAAGTTTGTAAATTCACTAGTGGCTGCCCTAACTCTTTGGTTCTCAGGAATATCATGACATGAAAATTTTTGTTCAACTGAAAGTTCCCAATCAAGATAAACGTCTGGATTATATTTACCATTGAAAGCAGGCATAGTAAATTTAATTTTAGCACAAGAGTGGTCGTAATCTCGAACATCATACCTGTGTGGACCTCGTGCCATGCCTTGACGGTTGAAACGCAGTTGTCGATGAGCACGGTTATTGTGGTGGTTAACCATTTGGTCATCCTCGGTGTCACCAGAATAATCCTCGTAGTTGTCCCCATGTCGCTCGTGGACGCGAGGAGGAATTTGTGGGTGCTGGTTTATGGTGGCAGCATCGGTGGCAGTAGTGGGGTGCTGTGGATGACCCATGGGCACATGTCGAGCTCGCGAAGTAGCGGCAACACCCGTGGAATTGTGAGAAACATCGTTATTGTTGACGGGGGGTGTAGTCCGCAGCTCGTCCAAACGTAACAAGATTTCCTGTAGTTGTGTGTTGGCAACACCTTATGCATCCTCAATGGCCTTGAGCCTCTCTTCTGCCACAATCTGAGCACCCTCAATTTGGGCGAGCCGCTCGCTGGTGACTTTCACATCCGCGGTGAGGCCCTCAAGTGTGGGTTGATCCTGTGCCATTGTTAGCGAAAGAGAAAAAACACAATTTATAATCCCTATCAACTAACAGGATGTGGTGGACAAAATTTCTCTCACACTCAAGCTTAGTATCAAATTCTTACTTGTTCTTACCAATGCAGCAGGTGGTGATCGGCGCATTGGTGTTGGCCTCAAACGACCGATGAAGATTGGATGGAGCGATAACCAGGAATCAGTAGAGCCGGAACCTGTACTTATTCATAGAAAAAGTGTAGGTTGGAAAAGGCTTCTCAACTCACATTATCAGTGGCACAATTTAGCAAAAAGCAATGCAAGTTGAATAATTGCTCAAACTCCTAACTAGTGCTGGCAGTCGACTAGCAAGAGAGAAAAACAATCTAAGCCCAGATACTGAATCAAATGAGTCGATGCGGATGAAAGATGATAGCTCTAAGTAGCTAGATATAAGTGAGGTATAAACGGCAGTGTGGGGTAGCCAAGGGCAGAAAATGTTCAGCAAATACCACATATCTGACCAAAGTAAAGTTTCTGGACAGATATTCCAAAAGGTGGTAACCGGCTGTAACTTTTTTTTTCCTTTTCTTCTCTGTTTTTTTTTTGTACTTTTTCCTCTCTTTTTTCTGTAGCTTTTTTTTCTCTCACCTTTTTTCCGTTTTCTCCTTTTTTCTGATTATTATCAAAAGTCACGTACACAGATGTAACACTAACAGTTACAAAGGAATAGTCGTGGAACTTTGTGCAAATAGATAAAACAAAGAACAACCCGTGTGAGGATGCTCCCTGTTTATTGAATGATGATGATGCCTACTTTACAGACGTGACCAGAGAGAATATAAGAACGATGTAAGAGGCAAAAAAAATTAAACAGGGGAACGTGTGGTAATGTATGGCACAGGTAACTTGACAGATCGATGACTTGCGCGGTGCGCGGCGGCGGACTGATTAGGGAAAGTAGACAAAAACAGATTGATCTAGTAGATGATTGTCTCCGAAATTAATCTAAACCAGCACTAATTCTAGGATGAATGCAACCAAATATTCAACAAAGCAAATACTAGAAGCAAATTGCTAAAGGCTAAAAAGACAGGTGCAGCGGATGAACTAATCTATGTTTTTGGCTTTTTTTGGTGGGTTGTAGGACTGAAAAAAATCTAATCTAATAAAACTGTAAATCTCTCACCGATCAACCTGAAAACAGATACCACTTGATGTGAACTGGGGTCCGATCTTTCGATGAGAGGGAGATAACTATGATTTTGGGTGGGACTTGACCCTCACGATCCGGCTACCAACCGTACAGGGAGAACCGTACACGACTGATATCCTCAGCAATCGCTGAACCAACTCCACGGCGTTATCGACCGAGCCAACGACGCGATCGACCTATCCACGAAGGATTTTTCCTACAAGCAAATCGAAGAACATGCAAGAAAATAATAGCCAAGCAATCTGAAATTACGGATATGCTAGATGAATAGATCTCACAAATTGGGGTTTCGATAGATGTCTTGACGGTCGCACTAGCCGCTACGAGCGAAGACAAATAAAAGTAGCAATAGCTAAAGTTCTCTAAACAAAACCCGAGTCTAAACCCTAAAGTAGGCTAACTATTTATTAAGGAACGGTCGTCGCTTCTGTTGATCTCGAGCAACCGACATGGAAGAATCAGCAACGACCGGGCCGTACGGAGGCCAAACTCCCGTGATGGCCCAAAGTTGTATTAGCGCACCAAAAGAAAAATCCTTGGCCACCACGTTGATTTGATTGATCCATGTAGTCAAAACCGAATTATGCCTTGGTCTTGTTGCATGTAGCATGCATGATGCGTCCGTTGGCCCTCTAGAAGCGACACATGCAACAGATGATACTGCCGTTGGTTTTAACGTACAATAATCTTGATCTTCTAATTCTCTGATCCCTTTTCTCCTAAGTACAAGTAAATTGAAACGTGAGTGTAATGTCATATTCTCGTCACTTAAATTATATATACAAAGGAGCGATAGTACCTGGCCATTTATTTCTCTCGTATACATTCTAGTCATAGGTCCAGGTGCAATTGTGTCAGCTATGTTCACATCAGTTCCAAATCGAGAGGGAAAGGCGAAGAGTCAATGGACGATTGCCAGTTTGCCACGGTTCACGAAGAGGCGCCCCGGCCTACACATCCGTTCAGAAATACTACTACTCGCCGCCGTCTCACTGATATGTTGGAACGGGACCACATGTCAACGAAACTTGGTGTGTAATTTCTCGTGCAAGATGCGATCTGGCGGCATTGGCCCGAGGTGCCACATTAGTTATCGACCTTTATTTTTTAATGGCGTGCCGTTCAGTTTTGAAGCACGACTAACAGGTATTGTACGCAGAGAAAATATAAACTACTCTACCACTACTCCACCTCCAGTACTAGTAGTATAAAAAAGATATATAGGCTGGAGCTTCAGCGCTTTCTTGCTAAGGGCTACCCACTTGCTTCTCACACTACCACCCTCTCTCCAGATCTAAAAAAGACGGCCTCTCTCTCCCTCCTCACCGGTGGTCACAGATCCGCCGGGGAAGAAAAGGACGTGCAGCGTTGACGCACTCGTTGTCGGCGAGCGAGGTCACGCAGTAACGACAAGGCCATCCTCTCAGACCTAGTGCCCGCGCGGGATGGCCTTCGTCCCCAAGCCCGCTGCTATAGTGTGTGCAGAGGACGACGACCACGAGCGAAGCCACTTCCCGCAGACCCTCAGGTATGCTACCTCTTTTCGAACCATACCCTTGTTCTATTGCCCCATCTGCCACGTCGTTGCATGTGGATCTTTTTCCACTCCACCATCTTCCCAATTTGCTATCCTCTGCTCTGCTGGCCACGCAGACGAAAACCATAATTTGTACTATTAAAGGAAACCCTACTTCATGCAGACTAATCCATGTCTGGGTTGAATAAGGAAAGGAAGCGAGACTGTATTGTCCAAGAGAGTAGGCATCGAACCCGCATCTAGGTTGAAAAGGGGAAAATCAGTAGCTAAGGAATGAGTCTCGCGTCTCTTGGTTGAAGAAGTGTAGAAAGGCATGACAACACAATAGAGAATGACCAGGTCGATTGGTTTGTTATCCTCACATAGGAAAAGGGTGGCTAAAGAGAACAAAAATGGGACGTAATCCACATATGCTGTCTGGATATTTGTTGCTCTGGGCAACCATACCTCCCTCGCCACTCTGCGTTCGTGGAGGTACATCGTACTGGTGCGCCCACTGTCCGAATGGGCCTCCCATGCTCTTATTGCCACTTTTTTGCTGTTAGTATAACGCCAGCAGTCAAGTCAAGCAATGCTACTGCTAAAGTGATGCCACATTTAACTAATGCCGCTCTCAGTCTAATGCCACCGATAAATTTAAGCAATGCCATTTAATGTCACTGGATTATTTCAAGGTTAGCTGTTGATTGTGGATGTATTAAAGATTTTCCAGCTAAGGCATTCTAATGCTGTTACACAGCTAGTATACCAACGATGAAACTTGTTACTACCTTCAAATTTTTGCACTGTTAATGCTTATAGATTACATACCTCACTTTCATGAGATAAGTTAATTTTTTTGTACAGTGTCACCAAAATGCCAAGGCACTGATGTCATTTTATTTTGGTTAAACTGCACAAACAATTATGAAGACAAGAGGAAAGGTCAAGAGTGGGCACTTCCTCCACCGGCTGTTCTCTTGATTCGTTCGATCAAGTTTTTATGTTTGATCGATTATCAAGATTGGGATAGCATTTTTTAAGGTCCCCCCGAGTTCGAAATGATATTTACCTTGGAGGTACATGGTTTGCAATTTTTTTATACTATCATTAGTTAATAATGCTAGTTACCTTCAGACTTTTGTATTTGGTTTAATGCTCATGCACAGCTAGTATAACAATGCTGAAACTTGTTAGCTTTACATTTTGTATTTTTAATTCTTATAGAAACCTTTCAGTGCTAGATTTTATTGAAATCTGCTTAGTAAAACCATTGTATTGTACCCTGTAATAAACTAACTACTCTACTGTTGCACTAGCCACTGGATTAGTGTATATTTGTAGTATTCGAATGGTGTTGCATTAGCGTATGGACATAAATAAAGTGTGGCAAGCTTTCCCAGATATGTGCTCAAGAAAACTACTACCTGTTTTTCTAAATACTAGACGTTTGGGTACTTTAAATTGAACCACGAAAACGTCTTATATTAAGGAACAGAGGGTGTAGAGTTCACTCAAATTATCCCGGTAAAGCTAGTCACACCTTTTTAAAATTAATGTTCATTATGTTATCGGAGGAGGTCTGTATGTTTGTCTCTAATGCATGTCGACTACATACCTGACATCATGATGTAATGTTAAGTCATTTCCTATTGTACAGTGTCACTGAATTGTCAAGGCAGTGATGGCATTTTATTTTAGTAGAACTGCACAAAATTTGCTTAAAAGAAGAGGAAAGGTCAGGAATGGCTCAGTTTTTCAGAAAAACTATGTATGCCTTCCTGACATCAGCCGCTGTTGCTTTATTTATTCCTTCAAACAGGTGGTTAGAAATAGTCTTGCTACCTTTCCCATTAAGAAATTGGAATGCTTATATTTGTGAGTCTATGCTTCAACTAGTGCCACTTTTATAGTAATCACACTTTCAATATCTATGCAAACAGGGATGCTCAATTTTAGTGGAACTGCACAAAAAGTCCAACTGGTTCAACATTAGGAGCATGTTTTTTTTCCAAACCTTTATATCCAATTGGTGGCACTATGAGCTGTTCATTACGGAGGTACATGGTTTGCTACTATCTTGCTACTCTTTTTGTATTGTCATTAGATAGTAATACTAGTGGTTTGCATGTGAATTTATTAGCAGGGTGGACCTACATTGGAGGTGCAGGACAGGATTCAATGATTGGATGCTCAATTTCGGTTGTACCGATTTCACCTCTTGCATCACTGCGAACATGGATATCCTTGGTCTGATGAAGAATAGGCTCTATATTTCTGCTCTGAACCAGCAAATCAATTCAGTATGAAATTGTCCAGGGCAAAACATAACTGTATCAGATTGTCCAGTGCAGAACATGACAGATGCTAAGTGGAAGAGACATGTTTAAACCGAAAATACATGGTGTGGTATATGTCTACTAGCTGCTTGATATTTGTGCACACAGAGATGTCTGCCCATTGCTATTTGGCAAACAAACAAAGTGTCCGCAATTTTGGTTGAACTGCACAAGAGAATAGTATAGTCACTGCATGCAGTGCCATTTGAAAATAGACAATGAAAGATTGGATAGTCACTTCATGGAATGCAGAAAAGTAGTATTGTACTATTTATTGGCCAACACTAGGTGCTTCATTGCTTTAGTCTGATTATACAATGGGCATCATTTTGCCTAAGTTAAAGTTTGTATTCCAAAAACAGTCTCGCGGTGTGATCGAGAGAAGAACAAATCATATTGCAGCAAATGTTCCTCCATCATGTGTGGTTTATTCTCATGGTAAATTTGTCTTTTAGTCTGTACTGAATGTTGGCCAAGAGAAGTTTCCATGTTAGTACGAAGAATAGATGTTTTTTCTAGATCTTTGCTTTTGGAGCTACATATTTGTATATGATCTGTGAATCATTGAGATGCATTAACATGTTGATCTTATATATGGGAATCGTACTAGTTAGTTTTAGTTGCGATGCAAGATCCAAAGTGGCTAATCTTTGCTTTTGGAGCTACATATTTGTATATGATCTGTGAATCATTGAGATGCATTAACAGTTACTTATTTCTGTTCCCTCAGTGTTTACAAGTTACTGATTGATCACTAGCTAGCCTACAAATGCGCTCCTCATAGTTTTATTTGCGACGCAAGATGCAAAGTGGCAGTTTTTTTAATAAAAATGCCTACCTCTGAAGAAACTGGCAAGCTACACTATCGATCCTACATAGATAAATAGCAGATCACGCACGTACTACCTCCTTTCTGGTTTGCAGGGCTCAATTCAAGAAACGACCTACTCGATCCTACACGAATAAATAATGGATCACGCACGTACTAGTACCTCCTTTCCGGTTTGCAGGGCTTAATTCAAACCTCTCACCAACCAAGGTACTCCCTCCGTCCAAGTTTATTAGTCCCGTGAGCAAAGCAGCAAGACCAAGGCATGCAATAATTAACGGCATGCAGAAGTTTAAGCATAATTAATTCCAGCGATTTAAGTGGCTGCATGCATGCCCTCGGCTGTGACTCGTTGCATGCTGCTTCACGTACTGGCTGCGAGCGATTCTGAGACGGCCGGCCATAATTAAGGCAGCTAACTGATGCGAAAAAAGATGCGCTTTAATTGTTGCGGGCTTTTTAAATCTGTGGAATCGTTATTGACAAGGAGGGAGATGATTCAAGTGCACTCGTTTGACCACCATGCCGGCGTGCGACCCAGACGGGATGGGACGGCACAGTCATAATTTTAGTTTCTCTAGTTTTCCACAGCAAGCTGGCGCGCTAAGCCATTATGCATTGAATTCCGATGACCGTCGCGCTACCTTCCGCCTATAAGTACTATTTCCCGGCCTTCTCCAGTGTCACCGTGACCCAACTCGCCATATCCTCATAAGCCCCCACCGGCCCGACGTTGCTCGCCACGTCCTCCATGCCCCTGCCAGTCCGCGGTAGGCGACGCCGGAACTAGTGTTGATTTTTCACCGGAAGGCGGACGGAGGGAGGAGGCATTCTATCTGTCTTTAGATGGCAATGCGGAGATCCAGGAGTTGTTGGAGCGTGACCGCCTGGCGGAGGAGCAGGAGTTGTTGGAGCGCGACCGCCTGGTGGAGGAGCAGCGTATCACCGATTTGTGCCGCCAGCAGGACATGTGGCCATAGCGCACCGATGCTCTGAGTCGCGAGCAGAGCGCCCGCAACTGGGCCGACTACATGGAGGTCGGAGCCCGACAAATAGCCCTGGAGGCTGTCGGACACGCACGCGTTCGCGACGCCGATTTTTACTACCAGCTCATCAAGTGGGTTTCCCTATTGGAAGCCGAAGCTTTGGTGGACCACGCCGGCATGGAAAGGGCCAACGCGCGCGAGCAACGCACCCTATCGCACCTCTTGCAAGTCCCAGGCGAGGCGCAGGACGCCGGTGCCGGTGTTTAGTGTGTACCACAGATGGCGGACGGCATCGTCTTGTTAGCTAAGAGTAAGTTAGTACTTGTACGCTACTAGAGTATTAGTGGGAGTAGATAGTTAACTTGGCTATGATGGTTGTCAACGTGGAGGTTCAGTACTCTATATGTGGATCAGACCTGTTACTTTGCTCTGAATGTTGAACTTTCTATTTGAACGTATGGAATGGGCTGTTATTTTTCTGAATGGGTTGTATTTGTCCTCCACGGGTTTAGAGGCTGACTTGTGGGCCTACCAAGTTGACGCGTACACAATCAGGAGATGATTGTACGTGGAGATGATGATAGCAGGGACCCGCCAAGGTCATGGAAGTACGCAAGCAAGTGCCTCCTTATTTCAAGCTAATAAAAAATGGCTCCTTCTAGTGGATTTCTGACATCTGGGTCCCATGCCATTGTCAACATAGTCAATAAACGAGAGAATTGCACAACGAGCGGCTGACGCCAGGTACCCAGCAGCTCGCCCAGTTATTTTTGTTTTGGGTTAATTTGATCGATGCCACTCCAAATCTGGTGTATCCGAGAAATGCCACTGCAATTTCCAAACTTTGAAAAATGCCATTTCATGCCATTTCTAGTGGCATTTTTTCAAAGTCTGGAGTGGCATTTTTCAAAGTTTCCAAACTACAGTGGCGTTTTTCAAAGTTCGCAAAAATTGCAGTGGCATTTTTCAAAGTTTGGAAATTGCAGTGGCATTTTTCAAAGTTTGGAAATTGCAGTGGAATTTTTATGAATTGCCATAATTGGAGTGGCATTTATCTAATTTGTTTTTGAGACGGAAGCAGGGTGTCAACTGGGCTGCGCGGGACACTCTGGCCTATCTAGACAACCTTTCGTTTATGTTTACCACAGACCAGCCCAGTAGTTTTTTTTCTTTCTGAAAATGGCTAGCCCAGTTTTTTTGAGATTTGTCAAGTAAGTCGCTTATCAGGCCTGTTGGGCTGCAAATCTTTCAAGACGAGGAGAGCTTCATTCGGCTGGCCAAGAAAATGGCCTATTAGTAATAAGAAATGGTTGTACATTTTTAAAACACATCAAACCGGCAATTAGTTTCAAATATCTTTTTTTTCATTTCGAGATTTTAAATTGCATTGATTTTTATGCGTGGACAATTTATTGGATTTTATATTGATATACATTTATCTTTAAAATTAGTCTGAATGTGACTCGAAATTTCGGGATTAAAAACAGTTCAGACCGCACCGACATATGCAAAATTTTGTATAATTTTTTAACCGTGGCCACAATATGGGCCGTAATGCTAACAAAAAGAATTGGGCTCCAAAAAAACGGTAAGAATTAGCAAATGGGCTGTAAATTATTTGAAATAATGGCAGATGGCCTGTATGCTATTTTCCACAGATTTGAGTCTTTCCACAGATGGCATGTATATTGTTGGATGTCCATCCAACGGCCGTCGTGCTTCTTCAATCTCTGCTCTTCCTGCTCCAGCCGCTCAAACAAGAGCCGGCGGGACTGCCTGCTCCCTCCTCCCCGCGGTCGGCTGTGCTGCCGCACAGGCCTCACCGCCCCAGCATACTCCCATCGCTGGCCTAGCCATCCCTCTACTGACCCACAGTCCCACACCTGCTGTTATTATCCGGCGACGGCAGACGAACCAATAAACCCTTGTACAGTCGTACTCCCCTCCGTGTGGGAAACAACTGCCGAGTCTTCCCTACCTCTGTGTCGTTCCCTTCCTAGGCCTCGCCAATGTCCACCGCCCTAGTGCTCTCGGTGTGGCGTGGTCAACGTGGTCAACAACCGACATGCATCTGAAGTGGACTGTACATGGAGAGCCTGACAGCTGGGTCCACGGCCGCACGCAAGGAAATGCCTCTTTATTATGCGCAAAATAATAATTCCTCCACCTGACATCTGGGACCCACCAAAAGGGCCTCTGTATTTCGCGAAAAAAAAACGTTACTGCCGCTGACATCTCGGACCCACCAGCTATATCTTCGCATGCAAGGAAGTGCCTCCTTATTACGCACAAAAAATGAATACTCCCTCTGCTAGCTGGGACCCAGTATAGTGGGCCTACTAAGTTGACAGGGACGAAGGGCTTTGTCAACTTAGTCAATATGCACGATTCTTGCTCGACTGGCCGTACGATGTCCATCCAACGGCCGTAGTGCTTCTTCAACCTCTGGTCTTCTTGCTCCAGCCGCCCAAAGCAGCGCCGGTCGTGCCGCCTGCTCCTGCCTCTCGTGGTCGGCTGTGCTGCCGCGGAGGCCTCACCGCCCCCATACTACTCCCACCGCTAGTCAGGCCATCCCTCCACTCCACTCACCCACACCCCCTGTTATTCTGCGGCGACGGCAGCGCAGCCGAACCAGTGAACCCTCGTACTCCTCTCCATGTGGGCATCCACTGCCGCGTCTTCCCCGGCTACACGTTGTCCCCTTCCTAGGCCTCGCCGTCGTCCACCGCCGTGGTGCTCTCGGCGCGGTGTGGTCAATGTGGTCAACGACCGAATTCCATCGGAAGAATACTGTACGTGGAGAGGCTGATAGCTGGGTCCACGGCAGCCGAAGGAAGTGCCTCCTTATTACGCGGAAAATAATTATTCCTCCACCTGACAGCAGGGACCCATCGGACGGGCCACCAGTATTTCATGAAAAAAACGTTTACCCCTGACTGCTGGGATCCACCGGACGGGCCACCGTATTTCACGAAAAAAACGTTCCCCCTGCTGTCAGCTCAGACCCACCGGAAGTGCCTCCTTATTACGCACAAAAAATGAATACCCCCTGCTAGCTGGGACCCACCTTGGTGGGAGGCTGACTTGTGGGCCTACTAACTTGACTGGGACAAAGGGCTTTGTCAACTTAGTCAATATAAATGATTCTAGCTCCAGTGACCGTACGATGTCCATCCAACGGCCGTAGTGCTTCTTCAACCTCTGGTCTTCTTGCTCCAGCCGCCCAAATCAGCGCCGGTCGTGCCGCATGCTCCTGCCTCCCGTGGCCGGCTGTGCTGCCGCGGAGGCCTCACCACCCCCTAATATTCCCACCGCTGGCCAGGCTCTGCGGCGACGGCAGCCTCACACCGTAGCCGAACCAGTGAACCCTCGTACTCCTCTCCGCGCGGGCTTCCGCTGCCGCGTCTTCCCCGGCTCCCCGTTCCCCTTCCTAGGCCTCGCCGTCGTCCACTGCCCTAGTGCTCTCGGCGCGGCATGGTCAACATGGTCAAGGAACGACTTCCATCGGACATGGACTGTACATGGAGAGGCTGACAGCTGGGTCCACGGCCGTAACAAGGAAGTGCATCCTTATTACGCGGAAAATAATGATTCCTCCACCTGACAACTGGGACCCATCGGACAGGCCACTGTATTTCGCGAAAAAAATGTTTTCCCCGGACTGCTGGGACCCACCAGCTACATCTTCGCACGCAAGAAAGTGCATCCAGGCAAAAAAAAACGATTCGCCCCCCTGACTGCTGGGACCCACCACCTACACCTTCGCACACAAGGAAGTGCGTCCGGGCAAAAAAAACGATTCGCCCCCCTGACTGTTGGGACCCACCAGCTACATCTTCGCACTCAAGGAAGTGCGCCGGGCAAAAAAATGATTCGCCCCCTTACTGCTGGGACCCACCAACTACATTTTCGCACGCAAGGAAGTGCCTGACAGTCGGGACCCACCTGGTCAAAGCGTACTAGTGTTGTCATTCTGGTCGTGAACGTGTACGTACATATATACCGGCCGATGTAGAGGCAAGCACGTGTCAATGTAGAGGCGCGCACGTGTCGCAGTAGAGGCGCGTACGTGTCGTAGTAGAGGCGCGCACGTAGCATGTACACGTACGTACAGCGGCCAGTGTGCAAGAAATAAAATACGGCCACGTACGTGTACATACGGGCGGGGTCTCGAACGCCTACTCGCACATATGTGCGGCCAGGGCTCGTGTACATGGTTGGGTCGGAACGGAAAAACAGCGTCGTCGTCGTGTTCATGGGGAGCCAACCGGCTGGGTCGGAATGTAATGCATGGTCGTGTTCATCGGGAGGGCTTGGACGGAACAGGCGATGGAAACGAGGCCTGGCGTACCGCACAACGGAGGAAACGGCCTTGTGTTCAAACGGCCACGTTCGAAACGAGATCCTGTTCATCGGGAGGGGTCTGTCGTACCGCAAAACGGAGTCAACGGACCTCCTACAGTCGAAACGGGGGTCCTGTTGATCGGGAGGGGTGTGGCGTACCGCAAAACAAAGGAAACGGACCTCCTACGGTCAAAACGGGGGTCCTGTTGATCGGGAGGGGTGTGGCGTACCGCAAAATGGACGAAATGGACTTGTGTTGGAGCGCTACAGTTGAAACGGGGGTCCTGTTCATCGGGAGGAGTGTGGCGTACCGCAAAACGGGACTCCACGGGATACTGTTCATCTCCACCATCGACCTCCTCCAGCATCCA
>NC_041385.1:210097539-210157687 GCF_002162155.2 Triticum dicoccoides | reverse complement strand
CCGCAACACTCACTGTTCATCCAGAGAGGCAGCATCGATCGGCTTCAGTTAGTAGCAGTAGTGAAGGAGTCGCTCGATCGGGTTCAGTTAACAGCCATCGATCGATCGCTCGGGTTCAATAACGCGTAGCCTGCAGTGCAATCGCTCGGGTTCAGTTAGAGCCAACGCCTCGCACAGACGCGTGTACGTGTACGAGAGAAACGCGCAACGCTCGGCCCCCGACCTCCCACCGTAACCGGGAACTCCCTGAAATTTTCCTCGCCCTTGCTTCTACCACGGGTTTTCCGTCATGGACGGCCCAAAGAATGTCATGCAACTGCGTCTCCGGCCCGCCCAGGACGAAAAGCCCATTTTCTGTCATGATTTTTTGTCATAGAAGTAGCAGCCCACCACATCTATGATGATACCGGGTTTTGTCACAATTATCGTCATAGAAGTGTCATATGTATGAAAGAAAAAAATTTCGTTCGGCCCAAAATGTCACGGATGTGTCTTTTTTTTAGTGCATTGGTGATGGGGTACGGAAGAGTGTGCATGCGCATCGCGGTGGGGAAGATGTTGTTGTACTCCGTGAACCTGTTGTGGGTGGTGAAAGCGATGAACTCGGAGCCACACCAAAACACCCGGCCAAGGAGGTAGAAGGCGTCGAATGCGTTGGTGAAGTGGGCAAGGAGAGCAAGCACCACCCGGTTTTGGATGACCTCCTCGACGCGGAACATCGTTGGAGATCCCCTCGGGAGGTGGTGGTAGCCGGACGCGAGGAAGAACTCGGTGAAGTTCCTTGCGGTCCTCAGCCTTGATATCGCCCACACACGTAGTGTGCGATCAACATACACGCCGGTAGGGTAGAGCCTCTCCGGCATGGTGGGTGGGAAGCGGCAGGTTGGTCCGGTGTACTTCATGGCTGAGGGATGTGCAGAAGATGGAGAAGGGGTCGAAGAGCAAGAAGGGAGATGGATGAGGGATGGCAGAGGCAGAGGGTGGCTTAAATAGCCGTAGTGCTATGTGTTATTTGGCCATGTGAATAGTTTGTGGCCATTTTGCATGATAAAAATAAATTGCATGCGTGGCCATTTGGCAGAGGCAGAAGAAAAAGAAGCTAATTGCACGCGTGGGAATCCGTGGTCATATATATTATATGAACAAAAAGAGACAATTTTTGAATAGTTTGTGGCCATTTTGCATGATAAAAATAAATTTGGCCCTTAAAAATTGGTCATTTGCTATGCAATGTCAATTGATTTCAAACGATGCAAAAATACAGAACCAGCACGTTCACAAAAAACAGAGCAAATGATGCAAAAATACAGAGCCAGCACGTTCACAAAAAATAGAGAAAACGATGCAAAAAACGACGCAATTCGACGGCCCAACTAGAGCTTGGTTTCCTTTTGGGCCCAATAACAACGTTTTTTTCACGTAGTCAATGGTGGGCGAGCAGCCGAGCACAACCAATAGGATCGCCTCTCGCGGATCGCCCCACGATCCAACGATGCGGAGCCGTCCTTGTGATCCAATGGCGCGGAGCCTGCACATAGCCAGCCCACCTAGTTCCTTCTAGAAGGCCAGATCTGAGGGTTGTTGCTTGGCGCGAGGGTATGATTGGATGGCTGACGTTGGGAGCTAGGGTTAGGCGAAAGCCCACGGGGTTTAGAGGGGTTTTGAGCTGGTCAACTGGGTTTCGATGGCTTTTACTGAGCATAACTAATTTAAAAAAAATCAAAAAATATGAAACCTTCACTGTTCGTCGTTTTATACGACAAACTAACGAGGAAAAATACTAAACTTGGTATATGGTCATTTTCATGAAAAACCTAGCTGGCACGATCGAGGTCAAATGAGCAACATTAATTGTAAAAAAATCAAAAATATATAAAACATGCGCACAATGTTGTCTTATGTGACATGTTACCAACCAAAAATCATAAACTTAGTCTATGGTCATTTTCATGAGAAAACCTTCACACATATGAGCTATCATGTACATGATTTCATAGAGTTCAAGGAGAGGAGGTGGTGTTACCTTCTGTTTTTGAAATTTTTTAAAAAAATCACTAAAGCTTTATTTTAAAGTGAATAAGAAGGATCTGAAGTTAGTTTTCCATTTTCATATTTCAAAACGTGTTTTGAATGGTTTTTATATTAAAGCATATGTTTTCAAAAGAAAATGTAAAAATATGAAGATTAATTCAAAAAATAGTGAGACTTCGAATCTACACTATGGAAATGAATATGTGTTAATAAAAAAACATTTGGCTCATTTAGAGTAGGTTCAAAAAAACTTGATTACAAATGGGCTGTTTACCCTAGCCTGGGAGCTCATTTGGAGCACATTTTCTCAAATTCAAATTTATTTGACCTCCTCTAAATCACTTCAAATTTTGCACACATGATCTCCTACACAAACATAGATATTTTGCCAAGGTTTTACTTGTTTTTGCATTTTCTTGAATTTGTACTGTCCAGGTTTGCCAAGGTTTACATGATCTCATTTAGAGCATGCATTTGATTTTCTACATAACATGTGTGATCATTGCAGCACCTAATATCATAGTTCACAACATCTAAACATAACTAACCATAGATTCAAGACAGACAAATATACCACATACAAATTTAAGGACAGACAAATATAGATAGCATAACCAGATTACTAGCATAACCAAATTCAGTTCAACAAACCATAACCAACGACATTCAGTTCAACAAACCAAAAGTAACCCAACAGTTCAACAAACCAAACTAAAACTAACACAGCATCACATCATCGATCACATCACGCCGGAGTCAGGGCCTTCACGAGGGCGGCATGCTTCCCCCTGATCATGTAGTCCTCCCCGCGAATCGCCACATCCTCAGCATGAGACAGAAGGTGATCGAAGCGGCTATCCCTTGGCTTTGGCTTGGTGGTGCAGTAGGGGCAGTGCCACTTCTTGAACTTGCGGTTGTAGAAGGAACCAACTCCCTTGGCCTTCATCTTCTCCACCTCCTTGGCTGTGAAGGACGCGATGTTGCCCTTGTACACATCATCTCCAGAATCATACTGCACACATGAGTGAATTGCATTAGATTCATATACACCATATCAAAGGAACTAAATGAACAAGAGATATGCTTACCTCATATTCAGAATCGTCACTAAACTCCCCCTCGATGGGTCGTAGTCGGCCAGCTTCCTCTTTCTCCCCCCCCCAACCATCATAATCCTGAATATACAATTACATCCATCACTAGTAGCCAATTGAAAATTTAGATATGCACACATGACACATTGATCATAGGGCTAATATACTCCCAATATCAGAAACGTTTTAGAAGTGGGGTTTTTTATTTCAGTGCCCCTTAGCTCTATGCATTCAAAAACCACATCCATCACTAGTATATCAATGTATTATATTTGTACAAACATTGATCAAAAACCCCAATATGACATTCAAATAACACATTGATCATTGGTCATGAACACACATTGAAGAACACAGCTAATATATCAAATTTATATACTAAAGAATCAAAAACCCCAATATAACAAATTTACACATTGAATCAAAAGTATAACTTCTTAATCAATGGATTCCATTCGGGCATATGACATTCAAAACCCCAATCTGAGTAGCATTCAAAAACATCTAGCATTAAAAACCCCAATCTGTGAGCACTAAAAACAAATCTAATAAGCATCATAGCACTAAAAAACCCAATATGTTCACAACATCTAGCATTTTTTCAACGAATTTATCCAAATCTAAAAACAAATCTAGAAACCCCAATCATTGCAGCACCTAAAATCATAGTTCACAACATAGCATTTTTGCAACGAATTTATCCAACAAACCCTAGTCCAAAACCCCCCGTCCCCCCAACCCATACCCTACAGAAAACCCCGGCCCATCCGTCAAACCAACTACTCTAACCATCTAAACTACCCTATGAATCACAATCTAACCAATGCAACTAGGGAGCAATTAACTCTACAAGCTAAGCAAGTGCAAATACCTGCTCCTCCATGACAGGCAGCGCAACGGGGGCATCTAGATTGACTATGCCGCTCGACGTCTTCACCTTCTGCAGCGATGAGGTGGAGCCCGCCACATCCGCGGCAGTTACGAGTTTCCCCGCACCGCCATGGACGCCGCCGACATCCGCGGTCGCCGCGCCTGGACCCTGTAGCTCCACCACATCTTCGGCCGCTGCGCCGGTGTCGCCACAAGCGTCGGCCATCTTACAGATGGAGGCGATGAAGGTGAGGAAGAGGATGCAGTGGGGAAGAGTGAGACAGTGAGGTGGAGGCAATGGAGGAGAGCGAGACGATGCCAGTGGGGGAGAGGAAGACGATGCGGCAGGGAGGGGATTTGGGGGTAAATGGTAGGGGCGATGGAGGTGGTTGCCCTCTTTATATGATGGGACGTTTCGGGCATGTCCATGGACACATGCTACTCCATGACCGCGGTCTTGCATGTGCCCACGTATACGCGGCCCCACTCGTCAGCTAGCGGTCAAAGGCATTGACCCGACGGCAACGTCCATTATAACATGTTCTAAGGGTTTCGGGCAAGGGAGTGGGGGAAAGTGAGCAAAAGTTAACAGAGTGGGGATGAATGAGTAGAGCTAAGGAACCAGGGGCACAGAAATAAAAATCCCATAAAAAATACCCCGAAAATTGAAGTTCTCCAAATGCCTTGAAAAATTAGTATGCTTTTTTGTAGAATATCTGAGAATTTTTGGCGCTTAGAACACACCAGGGGGTACACCAGCTAGCCACAAGGGTGGAGGGCATGCTCCCTGTCTTGTGGGCACCACGTGGCCCCCCTTCACTTATTCCAGCACCCATCCACTTTGTCTTCCTCCAGAAAAAATCATCACGTAGCTCAAACTCGTGTTCTTGCTCATTCTGCTGCCATTTTTGTTCTCCTTGCTCAAAGCTCCATTCACAAAACTGCTTTGGGGGATTGTTCTTCAGTATGAGACCCCTCCAATGGTCCAATTAGTTTTTGTTCTAGTGCTTTATTTATTGCAAATTTTTGCTGCTGAGGTGGCCCTGTTCTTGAGCTTGCATGTCAAATTTATATGGTTCCAAGTAGTTTTGATACATGATATAGTCTATAGACACTTGTGGGAGTAGTTGCTATCAATCTTGTTGAGTTTGGTTCACTTTTATTTTTGAGTCACTAAAAATTTCAGAAAATTTCAGAGGAAGAAAATGTTGAGGAGATTGTTGAGAGGCTCCTCGAGCCGGGGTTTGGAGGAAATGGAGAATGAAGAGAATTAAAAGCCCGAGTACAACCTTCCTCACACCACGGAGGTCCGCCGTGTGAATGGCCAAGTGATGAATTCTTGGAGGCAGCCGGAATTTATGAGTATTTCTATTATTTGGCTGAGAATGCAGGCATCACTGACTTGCTTCATGACCAGTGTGAACAGTATCTCCTACTCACTAAACTTTCGTGCAAAATTTTCACTTTCATGCTAGGAGATCACCACCCTCGGTAGAATTTTATTTATATGACGAGTATAAGGAGATGTCGCTCTATGATTTTTGTGAGGTTTGCAAGTTACCTTTTGAGGGAAGCATCGAGGAACCATGTCCTTGTGATGTGGAAGATTTTATTAAAGATATTACTGTAGGGGAAAGGAGAAAGGTGTCAGCAACAAGAACATCTAGTATACATTTTCCTGTCCTGCACTACTATTCATTATTTGCTAGTAGATGTCTAATTGGTCACGGGGACAGTGGGGGCCTTAGTGCTCCTGACCTTGCCATTTTGCGCCATGCTTTACTTCGTGATAAGACTTTTAGTTTAGGCGCTATGGTTGCCAAACGGTTGAGTTTAAACTATACAAAGGGTACTATCTTTGGAGGTATCTATGCTTCTTGTCTTGCTAAATATTTTGAGATACTTATTAGACACTATGAGAAAGAAGAGAAGTTGCTGCCCACTATTTACTTAGATTATAAGAGTATGGTAGCACATGATTTCCTTTGCTGTGATAAGGAAAAGAGACTCATTATAACCTGATATTTAACGAGGATAATTTTCAGATTGTTGCCTTGCCTGCACCTATTTTGTTCGATCTTCATTCAGGTAGGTACTTTGTTTTGCCTATGGATATTCACGCATATTGGAGGGGGACACGATCCCCAGATCCAGAGCCAGAGCCATCACTTGATCCATATCAAGAGTCTATTTATCAGTGGGATCCGCAGGAGCTCGCAAACCAGTGGAACCCCCAGGATCCTCCTCAGTACACCGGAGAGGGCTACTTCGATCCATGGGCTTAGACCAACTTAGGCCAAAAGCCTAAGCTTCAGGGAGTACGTATTTCTCACCGGCATTACATTCAGGTTCACACACCCATTCTAGTTGTCGGTGTTCATACTTTTTCATTGTATTTTCCATGCAAGTTTACTTTCTTTTCTTTCTTTCTTCTTGTGTGTTTTAAAAACTTTGAGAAAAACCAAAAAAAAAATAGTTGTAGCTTATAGCTAGTTTACTTTTCATGCTTGCTTAGTAGTACTATTAAAGAAAACCAAAAAGATTTCTCGTTCTTCTTTTGCTTGTTGGGAGCTTTCCTGTGTAAATAGTTTTCCTCGTTCTTTGAAATTCTTTTCTTTTCTTTGGGGGTCGAGAGGAGAAGACCACGATGAAAATGACGAGTGGTTCTCATATGCATTATTTTTTATCTAAGAAAGAGCCCATATTACCTTGTCTTCTCCTTTGAATAAATGTTTGCAGATTACAGCTAGGTCCAATGCATGTGCACGCTTATTATTATTCATGTCGTTTGGTCGTGCAAGTGAAAGGCAATAATGACGATATATGATGAAATGGTTGAGATGAGGAAAAGCTGGTATGAACTCGACCCATCTTGTTTTTGTAAATATGATTAGTTCATCGTTCCTGATTCAGCCTATTATGAATGAAACATGTTTGCAATGACAATTAGAGATTATAGTTACTCATGCCATGCTTAATTAGCTAGGAGTTTATAATGGTTTACTTTGCGTGCCAACATGCTATTAAAATGGTTGTGATGTAGTATGATAGGATGGTATCCTCCTTTGAATGATTCGAGTGACTTGACTTGGCACATGTTCACGCATGTAGTTGAAACAAAATCAACATAGCCTCCATGATATTTATGTTCATGGTGATGTATATCCTACTCATGCTTGCACTCATTGTTGGTTAATCTTAATGCATGTTTATGGTTGTGTCGCTCTCTAGTTGGTCGCTTCCCAGTCTCTTTCTAGCCTTCACCTGTACTAAGCGGGAATACTACTTGTGCATCCACTTCCATAAACCCCAAAGTTATTCCATATGAGTCCACCATACGTACCTATATGCAGTATTTACCTACCGTTCCAAGTAAATTTGCATGTGCCAAACGCTAAACCTTCAAATGAAATTCTGTTTTGTATGCTCGAATCGCTCATGTAGCAACTACAACCGTCTATATCTTTCATGCTAGGTGGCACCTCGATGTCGGCTCTTCACCACCTGGAGCTGTAGGTGGTTCCAAGGGTTGGGTTGTTCGCCCATTAATGCAGTACGTGAGCTGGATTCAGAATGTCGTGAGACAGTTCGGTCCATATCTGGTGGGGGTTATTCTCACGATGAGTGGCCTCCGCTCATCATTCACAAGAAAATGGCCGGTAATCCGGATGCCCAGTTCCATGATCAAATCAAATCAAAATAATTGCACACGAAACTCCCGCAGGATTGTTGTTCATTGGACAGTACCCATTGTTTCGGACCAGCCAGGGAATGTGCTTGTTGATGGTGGGGGAGTATAAACTTTACCATTCTGTTTGGGAACCGCCTATAATGTATGTAGCATGGAAGATACCAAGATCTCTTGGTTGTTATGTTGACAATGAAAGTATACCTCTCAAAATATTATTTATCTCTGTTTCAAAAACTTGAGCTCTGGTGCCTCTGTCAATCCCTGCTTCCCTCTACGAAGGGCCTATCTATTTACTTTCATGTTGAGTCATCATCCTCTTATAAAAAGCACCGGTTAGAGAGCACCACTATCATTTTTATGTGTTGTTATTAATTGATATTGAGTATGACTGTGGTTGGATCTCTTTTGCCATGAATTACAATGTCTACTCAGTCCTTGATCTTTAGGGGTGCTCTTCATTTATGTTTTGCGGTCTCAGAAAGGGCTAGCGAGATACCATCTTGTTATATCATATCATGATTGTTTTTAGGAAGTGTTGTCACTCGAGGTTCATTGTTATTACTCGCTAGTTGATTGTGCCATTGATATGAGTAAATGTGAGACCTAAATGTTATTGAGAATATGGTTAGTTCATGATCTTTGCTGAAAACTTGAAGGCTGGCTTTACATATTTGCAACAACAAGATCAAATAGAGTTTGTAAAACTTTTCTTTATAACTTTCAGTTTGTCAATTGAATTACTTGAGGACAAGCAATGGGTTAAGCTTGGGGGAGTTGATACGTCTCCATCGTATCTACTTTTCCAAACTCTTTTTCCCTTGTTTTGGACTCTAATTTGCATGAATTGAATGGAACTAACCCGGACTGGCGTTGTTTTTAGCAGAACTGCCATGGTGTTATTTCTGTGCAGAAATAAAAGTTCTCGGAATGACCTGAAACTTCACGGAGATAACTTTGCGAATAAATAAAAACATTGGCGAAAGAATCAACCGAAGGGGACCCACACCCTAGCCACAAGGGTGGGGGCATGCCCTACCCCCTCGGCGCGCCCCCCTGTCTTGTGGGCCCCCTCGACCTCCACTGACCTCAGCTCCAACTCCCTATATTCACGTTCAGGGAGAAAAAAATCGGAGAGAAGGAATCATCGCGTTTTATGATACGAAGTTGCCGCCAAGCATTGTTCTTCCTCGGGAGGGCAGATCTGGAGTCCGTTCGGGGCTCCAGAGAGGGGAATCCATCACCGTCGTCATCATTAACCATCCTCCATGTAGGACCTTGAGAAGATGTGTCTAGAGGGGGGTGATTAGACACTTAGTACCAAAGTTGCAGTTTTTAAGTTTCCTTAAGTTTAAGTGGAGTTTAGGCACAAGTTTAACACTCACAATACATATCAAGCAAGCATGCAAAGAGCATATGAGCAGCGGAAAGTAAAGCATGCAATTTGCAAGAAAGTAAAGGGAAGGGTTTGGAGGATTCAAACGCAATTGGAGACACGGATGTTTTTGGCGTGGTTCTGATAGGTGGTGCTATCGTACATCCACGTTGATGGAGACTTCAACCCACGAAGGGTAACGGCTGCGCGAGTCCACAGAGGGCTCCACCCACGAAGGGTCCACGAAGAAGCAACCTTGTCTATCCCACCATGGTCGTCGCCCACGAAGGACTTGCCTCACTAGCGGTAGATCTTCACGAAGTAGGCGATCTCCTTGCCCTTACAAACTCCTTGGTTCAACTCCACAATCTTGTCGGAGGCTCCCAAGTGACACCTAGCCAATCTAGGAGACACCACTCTCCAAGAAGTAACAAATGGTGCGTTGATGATGAACTCCTTGCTCTTGTGCTTCAAATGATAGTCTCCCCAACACTCAACTCTCTCTCATAGGTTTTGGATCTGGTGGAAAGAAGATTTGAGTGGAAAGCAACTTGGGGAAGGCTAGAGATCAAGATTCATATGGTAGGAATGGAATATCTTGGCCTCAACACATGAGTAGGTGGTTCTCTCTCAGAAATGGTAAGTTGGAAGTGTAGGTTCGTTCTGATGGCTCTCTCCACGAATGAAGAGGAGGTGGAGGGGTATATATAGCCTCCACACAAAATCTAACCGTTACACACAATCTACCCAACTCGGTGGGACCGAATTGTTAAACTCGGTCAGACCGATTTAGCAAATGATGTGACCGTTAGGATTTTCAGTGGGACCAAAATGCAACTCGGTGAGACCGATATGGTTAGGGTTAGGGCATAACGTGATCTCGGTAAGACCGATTACACAAACTCGGTGAGACCGATTTTGGTAATAAGCTTTCCAGAGAGTTGGTCAGGCAAACTCGATTTGACCGATTACACAAACTCGGTGTGACTGATTTTGGTAATAAGCTTTCCAGAGAGTTTGCATTGTAATCTCGGTAGTACCGATTGCTCAAACTCGGTGAGACCGATTTTGATAATGGACATACACAAAGAGATTACAATCCCATCTCGGTGAGACCGAGATCCCTATCGGTAAGACCGATTTTCTTAGGGTTTGTGGTAGTGGGTATGACTTTTGGAATCGGTGGCGCCGGATAGGAAGAATCGGTGTGACCAATTTTGGCTTTGGGTTTAGGTCATTTGTGGAAGTGGGAAAGTAGCTGAGGGTTTTGGAGCATATCACTAAGCACATGAAGCAAGAAGGTCATTAAGCAACACCTCATCCCTCCTTGATAGTATTGGCTTTTCCTATAGACTCAATGTGATCTTGGACCACTAAAATATAAAATGAAGAGTCTTGAGCTTGAAGCTTAAGCCAATCCTTTGTCCTTAGCATCTTGAAGGAGTTCCCACATCCTTTAGTCCATGCCACTCCATTGTTGAACTTATCTGAAACATACTAGATAAAAGAGTTAGTCCAACAAGAGATATGTTGACATTAATTACCAAAACCACCTAGGGAGCACTTGTGCTTTCAATCTCCCCCTTTTTGGTAATTGATGATAACATACATCAAAGCTTTAGATAAAGATATAAACAGTAGCAAGTAAAGCTTTGGAAAGACATGTAACAAACATAGGCTCCCCCTACATGTATGCAATCATGTGAATATGGAATATAGAAGCATATGAGAGTATAACCATGATAGAGCAGGCAATGTGTTACATGTATCTTGGCCATATGCATCAGAGCAAAGAATATTAAGGAAGATACCTTCATGCTCATGAGTCCTTCTTGCAAACAATATGTACATCAGCAAGAATTCCTCATACACATGATTGTGATGCATATACTTACCTTGTAGTCTTGAGTTGTCTTAGGATGGAATGATCCTGCGTAAACAAGGTTAGATAACACAGATGCATCTACTAGCCAGAGCAAACAAAAGAAACTACAAGAATACCAAGACTGGGATGACATGTAGAGAGTGAGTACTAAGTACCACATTGGATTAGACATGTCCCCAAGAGTAAAAGATATGCAATGAATTTAATGATTTCTTTCCCTTAGATGTCTTGCTCCCCCTGAATCTAACATGGGATACTGGGAGAAGATAGGGAATAGAAAATAAGAGCTTAAAACAAACAGAGCTGAAAGATATGAAGGATGATCAGAGCTAATGTATGCTAATGCAAATAAGCATAACAGATCATATGAACATGTCTCTCCCCTCAAGAAGACATGTAAGCATCTCTCCTCTTGAACACCAAGCATCTAGGATCCTTGAGAAATACTTACTACTTTTAGTATTCTCTCCCCTGGAGATCTCTCTCTTCCCTTTGAGGGTCTCTTCCCTTAGAAGATCTCTCTCCCCCTTAAGGATCTCTTTCTAAATGATAAGCTTTTGATGTTCTCTCTCTCCAAATGATAAGCTTTGATGTTCTCTCTCTCCCCCTTTGACATCAATTTCCAAGAAGGGTCTTTTGGAATCTGTATAATGGGTTTGGTCCTTGAGACACAGCACAAAGAAATGATAAAAATGTGATGCTTGTAGAGGACAAGGTTCATTGAGTGGAGCTGGATGAGAAGAAATATAGAATATGTGGCAAACTGTTTTTCCTGATGTGAAGTCGGTGGCACCGAATAGTATGCTTCGGTTGTACCGAAAGGATTCGGTTGGACCGAAAACAACAAATCGGTGAAACCGAGTTCATCGCAGAGAAAACACTTGTCACCTCAGCTCACTAGACTAGTAAGATCTCACAAAGATTTGCAAGGAATTTACTTAAAGATGTGCAATGAATTTGAATGCAGAAAATGCAGAGCGAACAGAAGGAAATCTAGATGAAGTTTTTTTTGAAAGGGGAAACAAATATGCATGAGAAAAATGCAAAAACACAGAAAAGAACACAAGAGAACTTCATCTAGAGATGGTCGGCGACAAAGTCACCTATGTTAGAGTATATTGACTTAGGAGTCAAGTGAGATCACTTGACCATAGGTCATACTCATCGTTTAAGCTCAAAGTGGGGTTGCCATTTTTCGTTTAAGCATTTTGATGTATTCACATCTTGTCGAGTTGCTTTAACTCATGACTTGGAGTAAAGCTTCTCTAAGATGGAATAACATACCTTGGTTGGTGGTGCAGTCCATGTAGTTGAACTTGTGTGCGTTGCTCAAAGTTGATGTAGTTCATCAAGAATTTGGAGTACCACTTGGAATTTGAGTCCATCTACCTACATGGGTTAGTTCTTGCAAGGAAGAGCACTTGTGTATCCAAAATGACAATCATGAAGCTCAACATAGAATTTGTCAAAGGATATGTTTGAATGGTTTCGTGCTTCCTTGTCTTCAACCACCATAGTGTAGAGACTTGGTGATGTAGAGATTGCTCGAGATATGAGTAGATTACAATCTCATGGAATTTGATTCCACCAAGTACCTACATGGGTTAGATAACACGCAAGATGCAAATATATCCAAGACATATGATTTCCATCATACGAGAAATATCAAGGATTAGTCACAAGCTCATGTCTTGCATGTATCCAATGGAGTTTCTACTCCAAGTTTGAAGCATCAATGATGTTCAATTCTCCTATTAACCTGCAAAAAACTTTCTCATCAAGAGGTTTAGTAAATATGTCTGCTAATTGCTTTTCGGTGCGAACATGCCTAAGATCAATGTCACCCTTAGCAACATGATCACGAATGAAATGATGACGAACTTCAATATGCTTAGTTCGAGAATGTTGCACAGGATTATGACCAATTTTGATAGCACTTTCATTGTCGCAAAGCAATGGAACATGTCTCACATATATCCCATAATCTTTAAGAGTTTGGGTCATCCAAAGTAATTGAGCACAACATGAACCAGCGGCAATATATTCCGCTTCGGCGGTGGACAAGGATACCGAGTTTTGTTTCTTGGAGGACCAAGACACAAGAGATCTACCAAGAAATTGACAAGTACTCGAAGTGGACTTTCTATCAACCTTGTCTCCAGCATAGTCCGAGTCGGAATAGCCAACAAGATCGAAAGAGGCCCTCTTAGGATACCAAATGCCATAGTTTGGTGTATGGATTAAGTATCTCACTATCCTTTTCACGGCCTTAAGATGACATTCTTTAGGAGCAGCTTGATATCGTGCACACATGCACACACTTAGCATGATATCGGGACGTGAAGCACATAGATATAACAATGAACCAATCATAGAGCGATAAACCTTTTGATCAACCGGTTCACCATCTTTGGTCAAGTCATTGTGTCCACTAGTAGGCATGGGTGTAGACATACCTTTGCATTCTTGCATATTGAACTTCTTGAATAAGTCCTTGGTGTACTTCATTTGAGAAACAAAGGTACCTTCCTTAGTTTGCTTGATTTGCAACCCAAGGAAGAATTTGAGTTCACTCATCATAGACATCTCAAACTTCTCCGACATTAGCTTCCCAAACTTTTCACTAAAATGAGGGTTAGTTGAACCAAATACAATATCATCAACATAGATTTGGCACACAAATAGTTCTCCATTAACCCTTTTAGTAAAAAGAGTAGAATCAATTTTCCCAATTTCGAAGCCTTTTTCAATAAGGAACTTGGTCAAGCATTTATACCATGCTCTAGGAGCTTGTTTAAGACCATAAAGAGCTTTGTGAAGTTTGTAAACATGATTGGGTTTCTTAGGATTGACAAAGCCGGGAGGTTGCTTAACATAAACTTCCTCCTCTATTTCACCATTTTTTTCGAGAGTACGCCAATGGCGTACCATATTTTTATAGAAGGAAGCAAAGTATTTACAAGAGACCGACGAACAGTGCGAACATTAGTCGCCAGCACACCCACACCGAAAAAACCAAAAGCTAACTCCTCACGAATCTGTCTAGGCCACCCACACCAAACCTAGCGCTCGACCAATCCCGAATGTCACCGAGAATCGCCATTGCGAGCTCTCTCGGGCCCACCACCTGCTCCGGTCGGTTGAAGACGTGCGCGTTTCTTTGCTTCCAAATGGCCCACAGCGCTCCAATGACCAGTGTGTCGAAACCTCGCTTCACTTTTCCGTGGAATCCTCTCCTAGTCCTGAGCCACCACTCCTCTAGTGTCTCCTGCCCGTCCGGAATACCGACTTGAACCTACAAAGTGTCGAAACATGTGTGCCAGACTTCTCTCACATATGGGCATTGCACCAACATGTTCTCGACGTTATCTTCTTCTTGCAAGCAAATATAGCAAGCCGAAGGCTCATCTTGCAGACCATGACGAGCTCTCCTATCAGAGGTCCACAATCTGGGTTGCACCGCGAGCCAGGTAAAAATCTTGCACTTAAGCGGGGCCCAACTTCGCGAAATGGCCGCTGCCATGGGGAAGCGGATTCCGCCCTGGATAAGTTGCGCATACGTGGATCTCGCAGTATAAGCTCCTAAAGGATCATGTGGCCATCTGAATTCGTCCTTGCTTTGTAAGTCTCTTTGAACCGTAGCAATCGCGTGCCTCAGGTGCACCATCTGAAGCAAACCCGTGAAGGAGAATTGGGAATGGGTGTCACTGGTCCATCTCTCCCCCAGCATCGCCTAAGCCACTGTCCTAGAGTTCCTGGTCCTCGTGTCCATGCCATCCAAGACGAGAGGGGCGATGTCTCTGACCGAGAAGCCATGAATCCATCTATCTCTCCAGAACAATACTCTGTCGCCTTTCCTGACTGCAATCTTTACAAGACTATCAAAAAAATTTCTGGCCTCGTCGTCCACCAGCAGATGCAATCCTTGCCAAGGCCTGCGGGGATCAGTCCGCCTAAGCCACTCCCAGCGCACTCTAAGCGCGATCGCCTGCAAACTCAGGTTCTTCATGCCCAATCCTCCGAAGGCAGTTGGCTTGCAAATATTATTCCATGCAACTAAGCAATGCCCTCCAGAGACCCGATCCTTGCCCTTCCAAAAGAAAGAGCGCAGCCACCCATTTGTATCCTCAAACACCCAGGCCGGGGCGTCCATGACCAGTAAGTGGTGAACCGGCCTCACCGAGAGCACAGACTTGACCAAGATCAATCTTCCCGAGCGCTGCATCATGCCTCTCTGCCAGGCGGGGACGAAGTGCCTCACCTGATCAAGAAGTGGCTGCCATTGAGCCCTGGTAAGATGCTTGAGCACAAGTTGTAGCCCAAGGTACTTGCAGGGGAACTCGGACATGGTGCACTGAAGGATACCTTCAACTCTCGCTCTATCATCATTGTTCTCCGAGATGAGGATGGAGGTAGACTTAGCGTAATTCACTCGAAGGCCCGAAGCTTCTCCAAAGATTTCCAACGCATGCCTTACAAATTGCAGATCTGCATGTTTGATGAATAGCGCAACATCGTCTGCATATACCGACAAATGCTGCGTAGCAGAGATGCCTGTGTAAGCACTGAGAACTCCCTCTTGCGATGCTTTGGCGACGATCGCGGACAGGATATCCATGGCAATGACAAACAACAAAGGAGAGACTGGATCTCCTTGTCTTAAACCTTTGGCGTGCCAAATTCTCCTACTAGGAACCCCATTCACCATAATTTTTGTGCTCGCTGTTTGCAGCAAACTAGCCACCCACTTCAACCAGACTCTTCCAAAACCTTTAGTGCGCAGCACCTCGAACAAAAATGGCCAGGACAAGGAGTCGAAGACGCGAGTGATGTCCAATTTTAGGAACACTCTGGGGCTCTTCCTCGCATGGATTTTCCTCGCAACTTGCTTGACCAGCAAGTAGTTATCATGCAGGGTACGGTCTTTGATGAACGCGGACTGGTTGACTCCGACAAGCTCATGCATTCTCCTCCGAGCTCTATTAGCAAGCAACTTAGCAAAAATCTTGGAGAAGCTATGGGGCAGACTAATAGGCCTGTAGTCACCCACTTCAATCGCGTCGGGCTTCTTTGGGATCAGGACGATGAGGGCACGGTTTAGCCTGGCAAAACCACGGTCGTCGCCCACGCAGAGCTTGAGGAGTGCAGCCATGACATCACTCTTTATGGTGGGCCACGCCATTTGATAGAAAGCGATGGTGAAGCCATCCAGTCCAGGGGCGCGATCCGGGTGCATCTCTTTGATAAAGCCCCAAACTTCCTCCTCTATGAAGAGAACCTCCATGTCTCGTAGGTCCAGTTGCTCAACTCCCAGGTAATCAAGATCAAGGGTGTGGTTCCTTGTGTGCGCCATACCCAAGAGGCTCTGAAAAGCATCGGCGAAAGCCTCCTCCATGCGCGTCTGATCAGTGATGGTCTCTTCCCCAACTCTGATGTGGGGGATGAAGTTTTTAGCCCTTCTTCTGTTGGCCACCGACTGGAAGAATTTGGTGTTTGCGTCTCCTTCCTGCAACCATCTAAACCTGGACCTTTGTCTTTCTATGGTGTGCTCCAAGGACGCTAGCCCCAACAAGGCTAGCTTCAACGATATCCTCAACCAAATCTCAAGCTCCGACAAGCCTCTAGCTTCCATGGCTTGATCAAACCGGAAAATCACAAGTGAGGCAATGGACATGAGCAACTTGATGTTACCGACTTTCTTTTGCCCCCAAGCTTGTAGCACTGCACCAGCATTTCTGAACAGAGTGTCCAACCTTTTAAATGGGTCAACAATCGCGAGGTCACAGGTCCATGCCTCGCAAACTGCCTGATCGAAGCCGTCAATCTTGAGCCAAAAGGACTCGAACCGGAATCTTTTTTTCGGCCAATGGTGAGCAGCAACCGAGAGATGCAAGGGCGCGTGGTCTGAAATGTTAGTGGAGAGCGCCTGGAGGAGGTAATCATGTCGAGCTAGCTCCCAGTCAACGGAGACCAAGACGCGATCAATCTTGGTAAATGTAGGTGCCTCCTGCTCGTTCGTCCAAGTGAAACGACGTCCATGCATGTAAAGCTCCTTCAACTCATTATTATCAACGAAAGCTCTGAATTTATTCATCATGGTATGATTGAGGTTCATGTTGCTCTTCTCCAAGGCACGTAGGATCATGTTGAAGTCGCCAAGGACCATCCAAGGCCCTGGGCACAATGATCTCCTAGCTTCCAAATCCGCAAGAAACTGTGTTTTGCGCTCGTCGCCTTATGGTCCACAGACCACCGTGATCCACCATTCCTCTCCAACCTTGGGGCGAGCCAAACCTATGATGGAGTTGGCGTCCCTCTGTATGTGGTCGATATGCAAAACCGTGGTGTCCCAGGCTAAGATAATACCACCTCTCGTCTCCTCCGCTGGTAAGTAGGAAAATCTGTCCAAGGATGGGCCACAACATTGCAATAACAGAAAAGCATCTACAACGGCACGTTTGGTCTCTTGCAAACAAACTATGCTAGGCTTAACCGAATCTAAAAACTCCTTCACCACTCTTCTTTTTGCCGAATTGTTCAAGCCTCGAACATTCCAGCAAGTCACGAGGGGTTTGCGATCATGGAAAAGGCCACACCCACACCCCAGCTCACAAGGGCACGCTCATTGAGCGCCTATCACTGAGGCCGCTCCTGAACCCATGGTCATCCCTGGCAAGGTCTTGCCAAAAAGTGTTGCAATCACTCGAATATGCTGCTCACGGAGCGGTGAATCGAAGAGATGCTTGAGATCCTGAACTGCTGAGTCATCCGCCTAGAAGTCTTCTGGCACAAGCCCGAGAGTGCAAAGCAAAATGTTTTCGGCCGGCGTCGCTTTAGCTACACTCTGTGCAGCCGTCTTCTTGGTGGCACGCGTTGTTCTCTTTGGGGTGAATGGCTCTGCCTTGGGCCTGAGGCCAGAGGCCTGGACTTCTTTGAGAAGCGGAGGCGCAAGCTTTTTGACGATGCTGGAGCAGAAAGATTTGAGCTTTGAAAAGTCAACAGCGTCCTGTGCCGATAGCCCACCATGAGGAGGCACTGTGATTGCCCCTTCCTCCACACCCCTGAAGTCCCCATCCTCGGTGCTCGTGTTCCCGGGGTCTCCCGCCACGTCTAGCAGCGGCATGGAGCCAATTGCGTGTGCGCCCTCAGGCAGCACCAGTGGGACGTGATCACGAGAGACCACCGCTCCTACGTTCATGCATGGCTGCATGATTTCCTTCAGGTTGGGTCCCATCCTTGAATGATTTACTAGTGTCCAACGAGCCCCGCTCAACAGCCTGCACTGGATCCTCGAACGCCATGCTGGCGGGCAGAGCAGGCTCCACCAATGCAGCACGTGGCCCAATGTCCAAGTTTCCCTCCTGAGCAGAAGTGGGGACAGTGGCTGGCTCGCCGCCCACAGAAACGGTCACATGCGCCTCCGAGACAGGCTGGGAAGATTCATGCACCCGCCCAGAGGTGGGGCCAGGGGTAGATGAGCCCACCACGAACTCGCCTGGCTCCATGGAAGACTAGGGAGGCGCAGGAACCAAGGCCAATAGCTGATTGCCACACATGGGTGTAGCAGTCCGCTCAACAACAGGCTCGACCAGCTCCGGATCACCGTGCAGCGCCACGCAAGAAGGGCGCGCTGGTCCCGAGTGGCGGGCCCCGACTCCAGCCTCAGCTGCCCAGCGGTAGGTGGCGAGTGGATAGGCACCAAGCTCGCAGCTGTCTCCGCACCTTGGCCATTTAAACATTGGCCACGATCTCTATCTGAAGCAGTTGTCTCCCCGCCTTTGCCATTTGAATATTGGCCACGAACTCTGTTTGTTGCTTCTGTGGGAACTCGCGCAGGCAAAAGGCGGTCAAAAGCGGAAGTCCTTCGCGTCAGCCTGCTCCGGATGGGGAGGGAGACCAGACCAGAAGACAGCACGGTTAGGGGGCTCATCGGGGGAATGCGCCAGCCCGAGCCAGCCTTAGGACTCGCCTCCGGCGAGGCCGCAGGCGCCGCAGGGGCCTCGGCCACCGGCCCACCATGAACACGGCGCCCACGAAGATCTCTGACCCCGAAGCTCCATCGCGGCTGCGACGTGTGACTTCTTTCTCCTCCTCCACGGCCTCCCATGGAGCCCTCGCCTTCATCTGGAATGCCGCTCCGTCCGCTCTCCGAGGACGCCCTGAGGAACCAAGGCTCGTCCGGCCCATCGAACTCAGTCACCGCATCGACATGGATGAGAATCTTGTACTGAAGTAGCTCCGGGTGGACAAGTGGCGTGACCAAGCCCGGCTCCGGCACGGCCAGCCAGCGCAGCGTTGGAATGCTCTCCGGATCCGCCATCCAAGCCGTGAGCTTGAAAGCAGAAAGATCCTGGCGCACGCTCGTCTCAGCCGCAACCGTGTCCACGAGGCAGGCAGAGCCGAGAATATCCTCCGCGACCTCGCGCTCCCACGCATGCGGCGGAATTCCTTCGAGAACCAGCGAGACCCTAAACCTCATGACGAAGTGGACCGCCTGAGCTTGCTGGTTCCACTGCCTGAAGAACAGACGCTCGCCCCTGTGCTCAATAGATGGCCGTGCTCCGACGCTATTGCGATGCTCTTGCCTGGCGAAGATCACAAGGAAGTCTTCCAGTCTGAACTCATGCACCGAGAACCACTCCGACGAAATTCCCATCACAGAGTGCAGCGCCTCTGCCACGAACTCCGGCGAGATACCACGCCTCGCCCCTCCGACGTAGGACACCATCGCGAACTGGAGGCGCCGCTCCAAGTCTTCCATGATGCAAGTGCGACGGACGATGCAGAGCTCGGGCGGCAGGAACTCCTCGTGCCCCCCGGGCTCCATCCTCAGGGAGGAAAGGTAAGGCCAGTCCGTGTGCGCTCCCGACTGCCACGCCGCCGCTGGGGGCGCGGGTGGAGGCAGTGGCATCGGTGGCCCTCTTGAACCTGGCCTCGCACGAATGGACTGCTCAGCCTCGCCGCGCCTAGCCACCTTGGCCGTAGCCGCCCTTCGCAGATCTTCTTCCGGCGAGGGACTGCGGGGGCGCTTGCAATCCTTGGCCTCATGCCCCGGCACCCCACACCTGAGGCAAACCACCTTGTTCGTACAATCCGCCTTGAGATGCCCTTCCTCAAAACACTTGAAGCAGAGGCCTTCCATCTCCGGCGAGACCTCCCGACGTGGCTGCTGCCTAGATGACGAATGAGCCTGCTTCTCCCTTGAGCTCCTCCGCTGCCGCCAAAGCTCCTTCTTGGAGGGCCGCGGCTGATTCCACGCGACCTCCGGCCGCACCACCGAAGCCACACGGGACTCCACCGCCAGCTCCGGCCCCTCTGACTCCTCTGAGCTAGCAGAGAGACCGAGACCCAAGACGATGGGGCGCTCGCCACTGGGCCTGAAGGACGAGTTGACGGATCTTGGGCTAGACGCCATGGCGCAAACAGGGGGAGGGGAGCGAGAGCGCGAGCCGCCAGCCAGAGGGTGGCCGCCGGGGTCGGAGTGACCGACGGCGGGGAGCTGTGAACGCCGGCACCGGAGTGGTGCTCGGCGGGGGCGGGGAGGGTGGCTAGGCGGCGCGCTCTAGGCCGGCAGTTCCTAGAGGGACTCTCTGGCCTATTTTCACCATTTAGAAAAGCACTTTTGATGTCCATTTGGTACAAGGTGATATCATGATGATTAGCATAGGCAAGTAAGATGCGAATGGACTCAAGTCTAGCAACGGGAGCATAAGTCTCACCATAGTCCATACATTCGACTTGTGTGTAGCCTTGGGCGACGAGACGTGCTTTGTTGCGAACTACTTGTCCATCTTCATCTTGCTTGTTGCAAAACACCCATTTGGTACCGATGACGTTGTGGTTGTTGTCGGGCTTCTCAACCAATGTCCAAACTTGGTTCCTCTCAAAGTTGTGTAGCTCTTCATGCATAGCATTTATCCAATCCGGATCTTCCAATGCTTCTTCAACCTTCATAGGTTCAATGCTAGAGATGAAAGAATAGTTTTCACAAAAGTTAGCTAAACGAGTTTTAGAGCGAGTGATTCTCCCGGTTTGAATGTCATTGTAGATTTGCTCGACGGGATGATCTTTAGCAATTCTTGCTCGAACTCATGAAAGCTTTTGCTTGGGTCTTTGTTGAACATCTTCTTCATCTTGTTCTTCTTCTTCTTGGCCTTCTTCATTGTTGGCGTTGTCATTCTCTTGTCGTGGTGGAGAAGGAGGTTGTTGACTTTCATCTTGATGCACTTCCTCGTTTTCCTCATCTTGGTGTGTCCCACTTGTGGATGCTTCCGTATCAACTCTTGGTTCACCTTGTCGTGATGTAGAAGCTTCCACTTGGACAGACGAGGTACTCTCCTTCACCTCCGTTGGACGAACCTTGCCAATAGACAAGTCTTGGATTGCTTCCGAAGGATCTTTGTCACCTACATCAATTGGCAATTGCTCTACTTGCGAGCCGTTAGATTCATCAAACTTCACATCTACCGTCTCTTCAACCTTCGGGTGAAATTGTTGTAGACACGGTAAGTGTGAGAGTTTGAGCCATAACCTAGTAGGAAACCTTCATGAGATTTAGGAGCAAATTTAGAGCGACGATGCTTATCAAGAATGTAGCCCTTTGAGCCGAATACTCGAAAGTATCCAACTTGGGGCTTGTTACCGGTGAGGAGCTCATATGCCGTCTTGCCGAGTAGCTTGTGAAGATACAAGCGATTTGTTGCATGACAAGCTGTCTCAACCGCTTCTGCCCAAAAGTGCTTCGGTGTCTTGTACTCATCAAGCATCGTTCTCGCCATTTCGATGAGCGTCCAGTTCTTCCTCTCAACAACTCCATTTTGTTGAGGTGTGTACGTAGCCGAGAACTCATGTGAAATCCCTTCTTCGTCAAGAAAGGTGTCCACATTTGCGTTCTTGAACTCCGTTCCGTTGTCGCTACGAACCTTCTTGATCTTCACTTCAAATTGATTTTGAGCCTTCCTTGCGAAGTTTTTGAAGATCTTTTGGACCTGCGATTTATCATCGAGAAAGAACACCCACGTAAATCTTGAAAATCATCAACTATAACTAGACCAAAAGAATTTCCACCGAGACTCTTGTAAGAGTTGGGACCAAAAAGATCCATGTGAAGTAGCTCGAGTGGCCTCCTTGTAGTCATGATGTTATTCACAGGATGCCTTCGTCCAACCTGTTTACCTGCTTGACAAGCACTGCAAAGTCTATCCTTATCAAATATGACATCATTAACACCAAGGATATGATTTCCTTTAATAAGCTTGTCAAGGTTTCGTATACCAACATGACCTAGTCTTCTATGCCATAGCCAGCCTTTTGAGGATTTAGCAATGAAGCAAGTTTTAGGTTGAGACTTTTTAGTGAAATCAACAATGTATAAATCACCTCTACGCACACCGGTAAAGACCATTTTATGATTATCTCGACGAAACACTTGGCAATCTACTTCAGTAATAGGACATTGAAACCAAAATCAGCAAGTCTAGATACTAAAAGTAAGTTGTATCCAAGAGATTCAACGAGCATAACATTTTGTATGGAGCTATCATGTGATATGGCTACCTTACCGAGGCCAACCACCTTACCCTTTGAGTTGTCACCGAAAGTGACATACTTTCAAGGACTATAATTATCAGCAAGCTCACGAAACATGTCTTTATCTCCGGTCATGTGATCGGTACATCCACTATCAAGAACCCATTCCTTTCCTCCTAACATATATCCCCGAAGATTTGCCATAAGACCAAAGTGTCTCGTTGCATCACCAAGATCGAAGTCACTATCATCATCCTCATCATAGTATCCATGTTCAACATCGTCATGTGGTGGATCAAGTCCTAGAGAGGGTGATTCATTAGAATGAGGTTGACAATGATCTTGCTTATGAATTCTTATAGCTTCGGAAATAATATCACTAATAATACCAACATTTCCTTTGGCACGCATAAGGTTTGTAAGCTCAAATAGACAATCACCAAACATAGGATCACTAGTATTCATCTTACTCAAAACAATAGACTTATGGAGAATTTCATCAAGATTTTTCAAGGAATAATCTGGAAATCATTCCTCAAGAAATTTCCATATGGTGTGGGCACACTTAAAAGTAGGCAAGCATCCAATCAAGTTTCTAGGCAATTCTCTGGCAATCCTCTAATGATAAGTTTGGCAGTTCTAAGATTCTTAATCATGTCAATTGACTCATCATGGGTAGGATGCATAGGATCAACATAAGGAGCACAAGGGCTAGCAATGTACTCGTTCAAATGATATTCATTGAAAATAACAAGCATCTCATTTTTCCACTCATGAAAATACTCTCCACCAAGAATAGGCACTCTATGTCTAAGACTCCCAATAGTAGACTCATCCATCTTCCCCCAATGGTGATTAAACCAAAGCAATGGAGACCAATGCTCTGATACCACTTGTAGGACCATGAGAAGATGTGTCTAGACGGGGGTGATTAGACACTTAGTACCAAAGTTGCAGTTTTTTAGTTTCCTTAAGTTTACGTGGAGTTTAGGCACAAGTTTAACACTCACAATATATATCAAGCAAGCATGCAAAGAGCATATGAGCAGCGGAAAGTAAAGCATGCAATTTGCAAGAAAGTAAAGGGAAGGGTTTGGAGGATTCAAACGCAATTGGAGACACGGTTGTTTTTGTCATGGTTCCGATAGGTGGTGCTATCGTACATCCACGTTGATGGAGACTTCAACACACGAAGGGTAACGGTTGCGCGAGTCCACGGAGGGCTCCACCCACGAAGGGTCCACGAAGAAGCAACCTTGTCTATCCCACCATGGCCGTCACCCACAAAGGACTTGCATCACTAGCGGTAGATCTTCACGAAGTAGGCGACCTCCTTGCCCTTACAAACTCCTTGGTTCAACTCCACAATCTTGTTGGAGGCTCCTAAGTGACACCTAGCCAATCTAGGAGACACCACTCTCCAAGAAGTAACAAATGGTGCGTTGATGATGAACTCCTTGCTCTTGTGCTTCAAATGATAGTCTCACCAACACTCAACTCTCTCTCATAGGTTTTGGATCTGGTGGAAAGAGGATTTGAGTGGAAAGCAACTTGGGAAGGCTAGAGATCAAGATTCATATGGTAGGAATGGAATATCTTGGCCTCAACACATGAGTAGGTAGTTCTCTCTCAGAAAATGTATGTTGGAAGTGTAGGTTCAGTCTGATGGCTCTCTCCATGAATGAAGAGGAGGTGGAGGGGTATATATAGCCTCCACACAAAATCTAACCGTTACACACAATCTACCAAACTCGGTGGGACCGAATTGTTAAACTCGGTCAGACCGATTTAGCAAATGATGTGGCTATTAGGATTTTCAGTGGGACCGAAATGCAACTCGGTGAGACCGATATGGTTAGGGTTAGGGCATAACGTAATCTCGGTAAGACGGATTACACAAACTCGGTGAGACCGATTTTGGTAATAAGCTTTCCAGAGAGTTGGTCAGGCAAACTCGGTTTGACCGATTACACAAACTCGGTGTGACCGATTTTGGTAATAAGCTTTCCAGAGAGTTTGCATTGCAATCTCGGTAGTACCGATTGCTCAAACTCGGTGAGACCAATTTTGATAATGGACATACACAGAGAGATTACAATCCCATCTCGGTGAGACCGAGATCCCCATCGGTAAGACCGATTTGCTTAGGGTTTGTGGCAGTGGCTATGACTTTTGGAATCGGTGGTGCCGGATAGGAAGAATCGGTGTGACCGATTTTGGCTTTGGGTTTAGGTCATTTGTGGAAGTGGGAAAGTTGCTGAGGGTTTTGGAGCATATCACTAAGCACATGAAGCAAGAGGCTCATTAAGCAACACCTCATCCCTCCTTGATAGTATTGGCTTTTCCTATAGACTCAATGTGATCTTGGACCACTAAAATATAAAATTAAGAGTTTTGAGCTTGAAGCTTAAGCCAATCCTTTGTCCTTAGCATCTTGAAGGAGTTCCCACATCCTTTAGTCCATGCCACTCCATTGTTGAACTTATCTGAAACATACTAGATAAAAGAGTTACTCCAACAAGAGATATGTTGACATTAATTACCAAAACCACCTAGGGAGCACTTGTGCTTTCACTCCATCACCAATTTCATGATGCTCACCACCGTGCATGAGTAATCCCATCGTAGGCTTGCTGGACGATGATGGGTTGGATGAGGTTTACCATGTAATCGAGTTAGTTTTGTTAGGGTTTGATCCCTAGTATCCATTATGTTCTAAGATTGATGTTGCTATGACTTTGCCATACTTAATGCTTGTCACTAGGGCCCGAGTGCCATGATTTCATATCTGAACCTATTATGTCTTCATGAATATATGAGTGTTCTTGATCCTATCTTGCAAGTTATAGTCACCTACTACGTGTTATGATCCGGCAACCCCAGAGTGACAATAGTCAGGACACTTACCGGTGATGACCGTAGTTTGAGGAGTTCATGTATTCACTAAGTGCTAATGCATTGGTCCAGTACTCTATTAAAAGGAGGCCTCGATATCCCTTAGTTTCCAATAGGACCCCGCTTCCACGGGAGGGTAGGACAAAAGATGTCATGCAAGTTTTTTTCCTTAAGCATGTATGACTATATTCGGAATACATGCCTACATTAAATTGATGAATTGGAGCTAGTTCCGTGTGACTCTACGCTATAACTGTTGCATGATGAATGACATCCGACATAATTATCCATCATTAATCCATTGCATACAAGCTCGTTTCATATTGATCTTTGCTTAGTTACTTCTCCATTGCCACTGTTACGATTGCTATAAAACTGCTACTATTACTTTTGCCACCATTACCGTTACTTCCATACCACTTTGCTACCAAATACTTTGCTGCAGATATTAAGTCTTTCGGGTGTGGTTGAATTGACAGCTAAGCTGCTAATACTTGAGAATATTCTTTGGCTCCCCTTGTGTCGAATCGATAAATTTGGGTTGAATACTCTACCCTCGAAAACTGTTTCGATCCCCTATACTTGTGGGTTATCAGGCGCGGAGGACCTTCGTTTGCGCCAGCGCTAGCTCTGAGAGGATGGTGCGCATCAGCTTCCTCCATCACCGACAGTGACAACGTCAAGCTGCACCTCCTCACCTCCCGCAGCGGACGGGATTCGTCCGTATCTATGACCACCGGTGAGGAGAGAGATAGAGTGGACATTGTCATCTTGCTTAGATATGGAGAGGGTGAGAGAGTGAGACGCGAGAAACCCTATCAAACAAGAGGCTATCTATATAATGGAGTAAAAAAATCTCTCCATAGTAGTGGTTTTAAATAGAATACGCGCGTTCCCGGAAAAAAGAAACGAAAACTGGCGGACAAAACTTTTTTTAACATACCAAGAAAGAAAACTCGATCAAAAACACGCCCCGCTTGCAGGTCGCAGTTTGTATCTCTCACGTGTGGTCCCTGACCATCCATTATTAAGTGAACAAATTAAAGGGTAAAATTATTACGTATGTAAGTTGCCTCTTCGTGTACAAATGCGCTCCATCGTGTACTCGCGGGTATCTTGGAGGCAGAGTGAGTGCATGTACATTTCTTCTTGTACATCATACTCCATTTATCTCACTTCATATTATTTCCCACTCCTATGATATTCCTATCCTAGGAACAAAATGAGGCGGTACTAAGTTTGTGTGTGTGTAAGGAGAACGACACATCGATGGTGTGTACGAGTAGTCGCGAGAGTCGTCGCGCGCACACACATAGACATAGACATGCATATCCCTGTTTACGTAAAATTCCATCTCCATCTCCAATCATATTTGTCGAACAGGCACATTATTTACGTTATCAATTATATATACACAACAATATTTACGTATAGCATCTCTTGTTTGCGGCCGTCTGGACCGCTACCCCGCCCACTCCTGACCAACCCAAACCCTCTTCATCACCGCACATGCTTCCTGCCTGAAACAGTAAGTGCCGCATTCATGCCCGGCCAGAGCGGACGCGACCTCTCACTGGCGCCGGCATTGAAGCGGCGCGCCGGCCGAGAGAGCGCCGCCCACGCCGCTTCCCGGTGCATGCGACCAATCCGTGTTCAAAGGTCGCCACGACTGGCCACAACATGCATGTAAAAAGTTCTTGGGAGTCCATGCTACAGCTAGCTGTCCTCTCCCTCCTCGTAAATCTCTTCCAGTAGTGCTAGTACTCCATGGCATGATCCATCGACAAGCAGGCGAGAAAGTTATTGTATAGTCGGTTTGCGATGAGTGGCATGCCGAGCGACCGTGTGGGGTGGAGCCATGGAGGAGGATGAGAAACGAATGCGACAGACGTGATTTAAACGTTGGTTTTGCTCGATGGCGCGATCCAACAAAACGAAACGTTGGTTTCTCTTTGTTTCCATTTTTTCTCCGGAAAAAGGGAAACTTTCTGCTCCATTTTCATTCCTACTCCAAGGTTGCCCCGTTACAACATTCCATCAAATACAAAGGAAAAATAACACGCATGTTGATGAATCTCAAGGGGGCTTCTATCGGCATTCTAGGAACAAGGGTACCCAGACTTGCCTACCTGCGGCCCACGGCGTGGCTCCATCGATAAGACGAGACCCTCATGAGGGGCCTAGCCTCGTGAGGCGGACGACATCAAGACCTCTTGAAGGAGCGGCCTCCCCAGGTGGCCACCTGAGGAGCAGAGATTTCTATGCAAGCACTCACCTCATGAGGCTGAGGTGAAATCAGCCATGACGACCAAGGCCAGGCGCGCGCCAGCGGGTGCAGAGCGGCAGGTTCCCTATTTGGTGCTAAGGAGGCAAGCGCAGGTGCAGAGTCCCAAGGAATCAACCAAAGGTTACCGTTTGCGTGCAACAAGACCAGGACTGCAAGAACGGCAGGATGGATGTTATCGTCGAGCCTAGCATGACGTCACGATCAGAAGCTTTGCAGGGGAAGACCACCTTTCATCAGGATCAGATGTACTACTTGTCCCCTTTCAAAACTGGCCATTGTGGGATCCCTTCCCGCCTAAGTTATGAGGGAAGAGGACCGAGGCCGCTATAAATATAGCCTAGCCACCACCATAGAGGGGATCGGGTCCATGAGAGACCCGACCCCCCCGAGACTGAATACCTAAAGCTCAAGACCAAGCCTCCCGAGGTTGTTCTTCCCCTTGTACTAGTTCATCCTCAGCCCCCCGTGAGGCTAATCCACCACAAAGCAGGAGTAAGGTTTTACACCGCAATGTGGCCCGAACCTGGGTAAACTGTCATGTCCATTTCCTTCCTGTTCATCGAGCTAGGTCGGGACTAGCAGCGAGTCAATCGGCTAGAGAGGTTGAGTTCTTCGCACACACCCCAGTTCAAACCTTTCTTGGGTCTGTGGAGCCCGGAATCCGACAGGCACGTATTTTATTGTTGCCATCGAGGATAAAAAAGATGGGGTTTACATCATTATGCTTGAGTTTATTCCTCTACATCATGTCATCTTACTTAATGTGTTACTCTATTCTTCATAAACTTAATACTCTAGATGTAGGAATGACTCGGTTGATGTGTGGAGTAATAGTAGTAGATGCAGGCAGGAGTCAGTCTACTTGACACTGACGTGATGCCTATATTTCATAATCATTGCCTTGGATATCGTCGTAACTTTACGCTTTTCTATCCATTGCTCGACAGTAATTTGTTCACCCACTATATTATTTGCTATCTTGAGAGAAGCCACTAGTGAAACCTATGGCCCCCGGTCTATTTTCCATCATATTAGTTTCTGATCTACTATTTTGCAATCTTTTACTTTCCGGTCTATAAACCAAAAATACGAAAAATATTTACTTTACCTTTTGTTCGGTTTCATCTATCTCTATTAGATATCACTTTTGCAAGTGACCGTGAAGGGATTGACAACCCCTTTATCGCGTTGGGTGCAAGTTGTTTGATTGTTTGCACAGGTATTGGTGATTTGTGCGTTGTATCCTAATGGATTGATACCTTGGTTCTCTAACTAAGGGAAATACTTATCTCTACTTTGTTGCATCACCCTTTCCTCTTCAAGGGAAAAACGAACGCAAGCTCAAGAAGTAGCAGTGGCAGATAGGACTTGAGAGAATATTGATCTTACTTTTAGCTCCTTGTGGGTTCAACACTCCATACTTACCACTTCCATCATTGGAAAGTGCTATGATGATTCCTTGCACTTGGGGATTATTAAATGGCCTTTCATAAATTTCATCCATATCTTATTATTGGGTTGCACCATCTTATTTTTGGGCCAGGCCCATGTAATTCTGAAATACTACTTCATAGGCTATTTTTAGAGTCCGTATAGGGGAAACGACTAAGGAGGTGCTTTAGTCCCACGTTGCCAAGGGTGGACGAAATCCCGTCTCTTTTCCCCTATAAATATAGCTCTTAAGGCATCCTTTAGACTTGGGTTTTAATTAGTTAAAAGATAGCCATTGCTGCAACTTCGTGTACTTAATTTGTGTCCAGCGACCAGGCCAAGACCGCTTTAGAACCCCACTTTTATCCATACTTCATTCATATTCACAATATTTAGATTGTTTTATCATATTCTTGCTCATTCTTTGTCTTGCTTGCAAAGCTGAATAGGAAACAAAACGATTTGGTTGCCCACAAGGAGAACAAACACAAGGTGCACATTCCAAGCGTTCATACGGTTGTTCCTTCAACTACTTATGCGTACTATGATAACCACATCTCTTGTTGTGAGGACTACATCACCTCACCATGTGACACTTCACCATCGAGAGTGTCTACATCAATTGAGTTGATCATAAGAGGTAATGACAAAGGTACTAATCTTCCACCTCCACATGAGTATGATGCTTGTCAATTTAAATGTGCCATGTGATGAGCTACCCACTACTTTGATCACACCACCTATTTTATAGGACCATGTTGATGATTTGACTTTGCCATGTGATCAAACAACTGCAATATCAACAATTTTGCGTGCACCCATTGAATTAATTGTTGATGCGAAAGAATCATGTGAATTAGGGAATAAATCAGATTTGTATCAAATACGTTTGAAAAAAATTGTGTTAATATTTAATCATTTTGATATGACTCTAATCTTGGTGATGATTCTATGTCAGATGACTTGTTGCAAGTTTGCTTATTTTAAGCATGTAGTAGCATGTAAATTTGAAACAATTAAAGTTTATTCATCAATGTTGGGATGATTTAATGATGAGTGTCGGTGTCAAAACCGGCGGATCTCGGGTAGGGGGTCCCGAACTGTGCGTCTAGGCGGATGGTAACAGCAGACGAGGGACACGATGTTTTACCCAGGTTCGGGCCCTCTTGATGGAGGTAAAACCCTACGTCCTGCTTGATTAATATTGATGATATGGGTAGTACAAGAGTGGATCTACCACGAGATCAAGGAGGCTAAACCCTAGAAGCTAGCCTATGGTATGATTGTTGTAATGGAGGTTATGTCCTACGGACTAAAGCCCTCCGGTTTATATAGACACCGGAGAGGGCTAGGGTTACACAGAGTCGGTTACAATGGTAGGAGATCTACATATCCGTATCGCCAAGCTTGCCTTCCACGCCAAGGAAAGTCCCATCCGGACACGGGACGGAGTCTTCAATCTTGTATCTTCGTAGTCTTGGAGTCCGGCGGACGATGATAGTCCGGCTGTCCGGACACCCCCTAGTCCAGGACTCCCTCAGTAGCCCCCGAACCAGGCTTCAATGACGATAAGTCCAGCGCGTATATAGTCTTCGGCGTTGCAAGGCGGGTTCTCCCTTTAAGTTCCATGTACCCGCCGAACAGTGTCTGGCTTCCTTATAAATGTTGCGCTTCTTGGCTTCTTCGCCCAATAATGGCCTTCTTCCACGCGTCGCACGAATGCGAAAAGCTAGGGTATCTTTTATGTTTCACCCCCTAGTCGTGCAAGTAATCTGCCTATAAAAGAGGCAAAAATCCAGATCCAAATCACACCATCTTCCTTCCGCGAATACTCATCGGAGCGCCTTTGACCCAGAATCCATTCCATCATGGACCGTCGGCGCGGCTCCTCTTCTCGTGCTCCCAGCCCACTGCCAGGAGATTGGAGGAGATGCTCTGTTCCGCACAACGAGCTAGTGAAGCTCCAAGCTGGGGGATATCTCCCTCCGGCCTTCATGGTTCCGGTCCGAGCCGGGCTGGCCACCTACCAAGGTGGGAAGCAGGCGGAGGCTACCCCAAGTCCCAACAAAGGGGAGCGGGTATGCTTCGTCCCCTATCTGATAAGGGGACTCGGATTTCCTATACATCCGTTCCTCCGCGGGCTCCTGGAGTTCTACGGACTCCAGCTCCATCACCTTACACCCGCCTCTATCCTGCATATCGCGGGTTACGTAGCTCTTTGTGAGTTATTTCTGGGCATCGAGCCCCATTTTGCACTGTGGAAGAGGTTGTTCTGCCTCGTACCCCGTTCTCATGAGGGGTCTATATATCAAGTGGGCGGCGCCGAGATATGGCGCATTGCCGGGACCGGATATCCATCCGGAACCCCTAAGAAGGCGTCCAAAGACTGGCCTTCGGAATGGTTTTACATAGAAGACGCTCCGCTGCCGGACCCTGTCCGTGTCGGCCTCCCGGAGTTCAGCACTGCTCCTTTGAAGAAACGCCTTAGTTGGCGCCCGCGGAGCCCCCAACTGGAGGAAGACAAGAGCGTCCATTATCTGATGGGCCGAAAAAGATTACTGGCCCATTCCGAGTTGACCATGATTGGAGTCATGGCAACATGCATTACATGGGGGGTGCAGCCACTGCAATCCAGGGGCCACCCCATGTGGGATTTCAACGGGGAAGACGACGCCACCCGTCATGGCCGCAAAGGACCGGATTCGGCCGGGGATCTGGTGACGATCCTGTCCGGCCTGTACAAGGGGGAGAAGGAGGACTTCCTTCAGACGAACCCGTTGAATGGGTTCTCCATGAATAACCCCCGTCGTTGGGTAAGCGAACACTTTAAGGGCCCGACCCATGTTTTCGAAGTTTAGGCTTCTTATATTATGTCTTCGGCGCAAGAACTGCGTCAGATTGTGGAGGACATGATAAGTCCAGCTCCGCAACCCGAGGATCCAGAGAGATCCCAGGATCCGGCCTCCAAAGAGGATCCGGACATTCAGGTGGAGCTAATCGACGGGGTGTTCCACCAGCTAAGCATGGATAATGCTTTAGTCGCCATTACGGCTGACTACCCCGGACTATATCCGGCTTCCCAGGTGATTGTGCGGAAGTCCGGACACCATTATCTCTTCCTTGCCCATTTCTGACCTTCGCGTACGATGGTGTTTTGCAGGAAGCGCCTTCAAGGCGGGAAGCCGAGCCCGCGGCGGCTGACCAACAAAGGCCAGTCCGGACCAGTAGGCGGAAAAGGAGCGCGGCGCGGACTGAAACGTCGCCACAAAGCTATAGCTCGTAATTAATTATTTGGAGCAACGTTCCTAGGAAGCGTTTGAGTGCTCATGATCTTTGTAGGAGAAAAAGCGCCCGCCGGACTGCGGGCGTAGAGGTTGCCAATCCGACCTCTACCAGCCAGGCTCCAGCACCCAGTCTGGGGGGAGGCAAGCGCAAGGCGCGGGCCGGATACTCCTCCAACGGAGGATGCCGACAGACTGTCCGCCACCAAGTCTGAGGTGGAGAGCGCCATAAACCACAGGCGCCGCCGGACAGTATTTCGTGAAGCGTGCTTTTCCCCTGAGGCGTTGAATGCCTTTAACGCGGGGGACGCGCACCTCCGTGCTGCTCAAGATGGTTTTACCAGAGCCACGGAGCAGTGTGTAAAAGACATACGGGTAAGAGAATTTGATAGCTATATATGCCAGTAGCCCCCGAGATTTAAAGTAGTTATGTTAACTGATTTAAGGATCATTTGAAACGCAGGATCTTACTGAGAAGAATACCCAACTGTCTCAGGAGCTGCAAGAGTGCAAGGCCCAACTTGAGGCCGCACTTGCTGCCGCAGGAGGAAACACAGAGGCCCCTCCTGGTAACACCTTTGCTTTTAAATATAAGCGTTGTGCGGCGTGCGCGCAAGTCTAATAATGACATTGCAGGTGCTGCCGGACAAGATCCGGACAGGCAGGAACTACTGCGCCAGCTGAAGGCCGGCGAGAGGGTGCTGAATAGAGTACAGCAGGAAAGGAACAAGCTCCAAGATGCCCACGCCCAGCTTGGAGAAGAGCTGAAAGGCGTTCGGGTCGAGCTGTCCGGCTCCGTTAAGGAGAATCAGCGGCTTCGTCGCGGCATCTATAGTAAGTGCTTGAGCGAACTCCTTTGAAAAGAAGAGTTCGACGAGGAAGTCAATTGACAAAATATGTCTTGTAGGTGTACTCATAGGTCGCCCTGCGGAGGAGATGCCCGTATCAACGGGTGATCAACTTCCCGAGCTGTTGCAACTGCTCGAACGAGTTCGGCAGGCGATGAGCGGCGTCGTCCAGGCTTTATGGCCAGCCCCCTCCCCACCCGAGGGCCTTGGGGAGCTTGCGGAGAAGCTCCAGGGAGTGCGGTAGTGCTTCCGTTTATGGAAGATTTCGGCCTGCCGCCAAGGTGCCAGGGAGGCTTGGGCCATGGTGAAGACGCGGTACAAGAAGGCGGATCCCAACCACATGGCCGAGGTCGGACCGGTGGGGCCCAATGGGAAGGAGATCCCTGTGGGTTTAGTTTACAGCCAAGTAGAGTTGGCTGCTAAATTTTCCCAGCGGGACTGTAAGTTAGACAGCGTGTTAGACGGGATTGAGGAGGAATACAGTCAGTAGATTTGACAATGTATTTTAAAATGGCATGTGAAATGCCTTCTAGCCGGATTGTAGATCGTTTGTCTTTGCCGACCTTTTCGCTTCAACCTCGGGACCCTAGAGTCCGGAGTTTATCCGAATACCTTCGTGGTTAAGAAACAACCGGGGTATGCTTGGAGACCAGGCGTAGGGGTCATTAGTGCTTTATCAGACAAGTGCCCAACTAGTTATGTTATATTACATGGTTAGTAAGAAACATCTTCCAGGGAGAATAGTTCCGTTAAGGGTTCCTTTCCCTGGGAGGCATGCCCTAAAGTGCATGTCCGGACTGCGAAAAAAGCAGAAAAACATCTGGGGGCAGATAAATAAGTAGGTAAAAAATCATCTTTCAAGTCACCGACCGAATATTCCCTTAAGAACGCTAGCTTTCGGCTTCCCCCAGTCTGAGGTACACATCCGGCTGACCCGGCAGTAACAATCGCAGAGGTGCTCCGTTTACCTCCTAGCCGAACAATCGGGAACGTAGGGGTAAGCACAGGAGCCAGGCAACCCAGCTTGGCCAAAACTTAAGTCATATCAATGCATATAATGGTGAGTAAAAGGTACATGTGGAAGCTTGACACATGCGCTGGGCATAAAACCCTTATAATTGAGCTTCTGGAAAGGAAGCCCCCAGGTATAATGAGTGCGGATGGCACATCAAGTATGTGCGAACAATGCGCAAGTAGGCCCTTAAGGGCTTTTTAGGAAAAAGGTTACGGGAAGAAAGAGAAACAAAAGACAGCTGAAGTGTAAAAATTTGGACGGGGGAAGGGGACGAACTCTTAGTCCAGCGCTTAGGCATAGAATCTTCGGAGGCGGGCTGCGTTCCATGGGTTCGGCTCGAGTCGGTTGTCCGATGCATTTCGTAGACGGTACGCTCCGCCGGTCAGGACTTGATCGATGATGAAGGGGCCCTCCCATTTGGGCTTGAGCTTGTCCTTTTTCTTGTCCGGCAGGCGTAGAACTAGTTCGCCAACGTTGTAAGTCTTGGCCCGTACTTCTCTGCTTTGATATCTTCGAGCCTGCTGCTGATAGAATGCGGAACGAGCCTTGGCGACGTCGCGTTCTTCCTCCAATGCGTCCAAACTGTCCTGCCGATCTAACTCGGCTTCTCTTTCTTCATACATGCGTACTCGAGGTGAGTCATGAATAATGTCGCAGGGCAGAACTGCCTCTGCGCCGTATACCATAAAAAATGGTGTGAATCCGGTAGTACGGTTGGGCGTTGTCTGCAGCCCCTAGAGCACGGAGTCGAGCTCCTCTACCCAGTGCGTGTCGGATTTCTTAAGTGACCGCACTAGTCTGGGTTTAATGCCGCTCATTATTAGACCATTTGCTCGTTCCACTTGACCGTTGGTTTGAGGATGATAGACTGAAGCGTAATCGAGCTTAATGCCCATGTTTTTGCACCATGACAACCACGTAAAAGAAATGAGATTGAACATATTTCAATTCAACAAATTCTGACTTAACCTCGTCGGCCGTGAAGTTCGTGCCGTTATCGGTGATGATGCTGTGGGGGACACCATAACGGTGTACTACCCCGGATATAAAGTCTATCACAGGTCCGGACTCTGCCGTTTTGACTGGTTTGGCCTCTATCCATTTGGTGAATTTGTCCACCATGACCAATAGGTACCTTTGCTTGTGGGTTCCCCCTTTAAGGGGTCCGACCATGTCAAGCCCCCAGACCGCGAACGGCCAGGTAATGGGTATAGTTTTGAGGGCGGTGGGTGGCATATGGCTCTGATTAGCAAAGAGCTGACAACCGACGCATCTTTGGACTAAGTCCTGAGCATCTGCCCGGGCCGTCGGCCAATAAAATCCTGTACGGAATGCCTTTCCTACAAGGGCCCAGGCTGCTGCATGGTTTCCGCCTAGTCCGGCATGAATTTCAGCCAGGAGGTTTCGCCCTTCCTCTTCGGAGATACACCTTTGAAGGACTCCGGTTGTACTTTTCTTATAAAGTTCTCCCTCATGGACCTTGTAGGCTTTCGATCGCCGGACTATGCAGCGGGCCTCATTTTGGTCTTTGGGAAGTTCCTGCCTAAGCAAGTAGGCTAGGAATGGTTCTGTCCACGGGGCGATTACTGCCATTATGTCGTGGGCTGAAGGTGTTATGTCATCAGCTGAATTGCCGGTTGGCGTGATTTTTTCCGGTTTGTCGTTTCCGGACTCCTCTTCCCATAGTACGGATGGCTTGAAGAGCCGTTCCAGGAAGATGTTTGGAGGGACAGCGTCACGTTTTGCACCGATGCGTGCCAGTACGTCGGCTGCTTGGTTATTATCTCGGGCTACGTGATGGAATTCAAGTCCTTCAAACCGAGCTGACATTTTTAAGACAGCGTTGCGATATGCTGCCATTTTCGGATCCTTGGCGTCAAAGTCTCCATTTATTTGGGATATTGCAAGGTTTGAATCCCCGCGCACCTCTAGGCGTTGAATGCCCATGGAGATTGCCATCCGGAGACCATGTAGAAGGGCCTCATATTCGGCTGCGTTGTTGGAGTCCGTGTACATTATTTGAAGTACGTATTGGACTGTGTCCCCGGTCGGGGACGTCAATACGACGCCAGCCCCCAGTCCGGCCAACATTTTAGAGCTGTCGAAGTGCATAGTCCAATTGGAGTATGCGCCGTACTCTTTAGGGAGTTCGGCTTCGGTCCATTCAGCGACAAAGTCAGCCAAAACTTGTGACTTTATAGCTCGCCGAGGTTTGTAGGTTATATCGAATGGTAAGAGCTCAATGGCCCATTTTGCAATCATGCCCGTTGCGTCGCGGTTATTTATAATGTCATTAAGTGGTACTTCGGAGGCCACTGTTATCGAACACTCTTGAAAGTCGTGTCGGAGCTTCCGGGATGCCATGAACACCGCATACGCTATCTTTTGATAGTGCGGGTAACGGGACTTGCAGGGGGTTAACACAGTGGATACGTAGTACACTGGTTTTTGAAGAGGGAATTTATGCCCTTCTGTCTCTCGTTCGACGACAAGTACCGCGCTTACAACTTGATGTGTTGCTGCGATGTATAACAACATTGGTTCGCCCAGGTTGGGCGCAGCTAGGACCGGATTTGTTGCCAATATGGCCATTATTTCTTCGAGTCCGGCAGTGGCAGCATCCGTCCACTCGAAGTGTTCGGTGCGCCTAAGGAGGCGATAGAGGGGCAGTGCCTTTTCTTCCAAGCGGGAGATAAAGCGGCTTAAAGCTGCCACGCATCCAGTCAATTTTTGTATCTGTTTGAGGTCTTTTGGAATATCCAACTGCGACAGAGCTCGGATCTTGGCCGGGTTTGCTTCAATTCCTCTATCGGATACAATGAAGCCCAGCAGCTTTCTGGCTGGTACGCCGAAAACGCATTTTTCCGGATTTAGCTTGATGTCATATGCTCTGAGGTTGTCGAATGTGAGCCTCAAGTCATCTACTAAAGTTTCGACGTGTTTGGTTTTAACGACTACGTCGTCTACGTATGCCTCTACTGTTTTGCCGATCTGGGTGGCCAGACATGTTTGGATCATGCGTTGATATGTTGTGCCGGTGTTTTTAAGTCGGAAGGGCATCGTGTTGAAGTAGAATGGTCCATATGGAGTGATGAATGCCGTTGCGGCTTGGTCTGCTTCCGCCATCTTGATTTGATGGTAGCCAGAGTATGCATCGAGGAAGCACAATGAATCGTGCCCTGCAGTAGCATCGATTATTTGGTCGATGCGGGGGAGGGGGAAGGGATCCTTTGGGCAAGCCTTATTGAGGTCTTTAAAATCGACGCATAGGCGCCAGGATTTGTCCTTCTTTGGTACCATTACCAGATTTGCTAGCCAATCCGGATGTTTGATATCTCTGATGAATCCGGCTTCCAATAGTTTGGCTAGCTCTTCTCCCATTGCCTGTCTTTTGGGTTCAGAAAATCGTCGAAGAGCCTGTTTGACTGGCTTGAATCCTTTTAGGATGTTTAGGCTGTGTTCTGCCAATCTGCGTGGGATTCCGGGCATATCCGAGGGGTGCCAGGCGAAGATGTCCCAATTTTCCCGAAGGAATTCTCGCAGTGCGGCGTCTACATCAGGGTTCAACTGTGCCCCAATGGAGGCCATCTTTGTTGGGTCCGTTGGGTGGACCTAGAATTTTACTATTTCATCTGCTGGTTTAAAGGAGGTGGACTTGGATCTCTTATCGAGTATCACATCGTCCCTATTCACCGTAGAGCGCAGCGCGGTGAGTTCTTCTGCCGCTAGGGCTTCGGATAGTGCCTCCAGGGCTAATGCGGCTGTCTTGTTTTTGGCGCGGAGTGCTATATCCGGATCACTAACGAGAGTGATTATTCCGCCGGGCCCAGGCATTTTGAGCTTCATGTACCCGTAATGGGGTACTGCTTGAAAAATTGTGAATGCATCTCGTCCTAATATAGCGTGATATCCGCTGTTGAACGGGGCCACTTGGAACGTGACTTCTTCGGATCTATAATTGTCCGGCGAGCCGAACACCACATTGAGTGTGATTTTTCCGGTGCAGCGCGCTTCCCGGCTAGGGATTATTCCTCTGAAGGTTGTGTTGCTTCGCTCAATACGGCTCCAGTCTATTTCCATTTTTTGAAGAGTTTCCTCGTAGATGAGGTTTAATCCGCTGCCGCCATCCATGAGGACCTTTGTAAGTCGAAAGCCGTCCACTATTGGACTAAGTACCAGTGCGGCTGGTGCTCGGGCTGTTCAGAATTTAGGTTCGTCGCTGGCGTTGAAGGTGATGGCTGTGTCGCTCCATGGATTTGTTGTTGCTACTTGGTAGACTTTGGCGAGGCCGCGGATTGTTCGTTTCCGCCTATTGTTTGATGCGAAGGTCTCGAAGACTGTTGATACCGTACTGGTATTGTTGCAGTGGTTTTCTAGGGCTAGAAGCTCCTCGCCACTTTTGGCCACCTGCCGTAATATCCAACATGCTCGAAGGCTGTGTGTTGGGACGGCGCCCTCTGTACTGTGAAGTTTACAGGGTCCACTGAGCCATCCCTCCAGTACGGTTCCGTGCCCTCTATGGGGTTTTTGCTTTTTGGTTTTTGTATCTGGGGCCTGAGTATGATGCACCCTTTTGTTGCGGACTAGGGTTGTATTCGGGGCCGGATTGTCCCAAAATTGGTTTTCGGTTTTCCGGAAACTCTCCATCGCACAGTACTTTCGTACTATGGACGCCAGATAGGCGAAGCATGTAATTTCACGACGGCTGATGGCGTTCAGTATTCCCTTGTCCGTGCAATTATTGCAAAAAATTGAGATTGCGTTTTCCTCTCGGCAGTCCTTTATCCTATCCGTAACCAGGAGGAATCTGGCCCAGTAGTGATGTACTGTTTCAGCGGGCTCTTGCCGTATTAGAGATAGATCGCATATGTCTGGGCGGGTGGGTGGAATAAAATCCGGAACCCTACCCATCTCAGGGCTTGAAGGCTGTGAAGTTTCCAAATTTGGAAGCTTGGATTGCTGGACGTTGTCCAACGAGTCCGGTCTGATGCCTGACTTTAAGTTCAGTGCTTGATCGAAGTCCGTCCCTCCGCAGAAATCCGGCATGGAGGGTTCGGGAGCCCGGACATGACTAGTTTTCAATACAGGAGAAGAGTCGCCGCATTGTTCTTCTACCACTGCGACGTGGTGGGTGACCTGGGGAGAGTTAATCTCTCTCAGATCGGTTTTAAGCCCAATCTGATTGTAGTCCGTAGCGACTCCCAGGGCGGCGATGTGATCCAAGAGCTCATTGACAGACGAGAGCTCTATTGGATCCAGCCGCTCGGCAAGTTCCGAGCTGACGTGAAGATTGCTTTTGACGACTTGAGAAGTCATTGTCGAAGCGGTGGCCGGATAGGCGGTCATAAGGAAACCACCTAGCCGGATAGTTTGGCCGGCGTCCAAGGCCCCTTTGGCGAAAATACCGTCTTTGAAGACGGGTGGAGGCATCCTTCCTATCGGCGACGGCACAGAGGAACTCTCAATGAAAGCACCAATGTCGGTGTCAAAACCGACGGATCTCGGGTAGGGGGTCCCGAACTGTGCGTCTAGGCGGATGGTAACAAGAGACGAGGGACACGATGTTTTACCCAGGTTCGGGCCCTGTTGATGGAGGTAAAACCCTACGTCCTGCTTGATTAATATTGATGATATGGGTAGTACAAGAGTGGATCTACCACGAGATCAAGGAGGCTAAACCCTAGAAGCTAGCCTATGGTATGATTGTTGTAATGGAGGTTATGTCCTACAGACTAAAGCCCTCCGGTTTATATAGACACCAGAGAGGGCTAGGGTTACACAGAGTCGGTTACAATGGTAGGAGATCTACATATCCGTATCGCCAAGCTTGCCTTCCACGCCAAGGAAAGTCCCATCCGGACACGGGACAGAGTCTTCAATCTTGTATCTTCGTAGTCTTGGAGTCCGGCGGATGATGATAGTCCGGCTGTCCGGACACCCCCTAGTCCAGGACTCCCTCAATGAGCATTGTCAACCTTTTGATATGAATAAGAGCTTCACTTATATGTGCAAACTGAGTTGCAATATATTCATGCCTTTGACTTCTTGGGATAATATTTTGGCTTTATATTTCATGACATTTAAAGAGTACTCTTGTATCAATGTGACACATGTGCCACAAATGAGATCAATAAAAATGGATGACATATACATATACAACGTGTACACCTTGTCTCTTTTGTTAGCCACATTTTAGATTAAGCAACACCGAGGATGGCTTTCTTTTCAAGAAGGGGGGATGATGAGGACATGGCTACCACAGTTACACCCATAGCCCCTACTGTTATACCTATTGGGCTAATTACTAGAGCTCATGTATGCCAGTTAAATTATCATGTACGCTCGTTTCTTGGTAATGTTTCTAATGTTCATGAGAATATCATGTTGCCTAACTTAGATACATTTGTGTTGCTTATAATTGAAGGGCCTAGCATGGACAAGAAGGATGAACATTGGAGCATGATCAAGCATGGATATGAAGGTGTGTGCGCAAAGAACGGGAACAAAGGTTCCCGTGGAGATTTCCAAACTTTGAAGCCACCATGATGACATATAAGAAGATGGACGAAATATACAAGATGTCCTTTTATAAATTTCGTCCATAGCTTATTATTGGTGAGGCGTCATCTTATTTTTGGGCCAGGCCTATGTAATTTCTAAACACTACTTCATAGGATATTTTTAGAGTCCCTATTGTAGGGAATCAATTAAGGGGGTGTTTTAGTCCTACCTTGCCATGGGTGGATGAAATCCCCTCCCTTTTCCCCTATAAATACAGCCTTTAAGACATCCTTTTGACTTAGGTTTTAATTAGTTAAAAGTTAGGCATAGCTGCAACTTCGTGTACTTCATTTGTGTCAAACGACCAGGCTAAGATCGCTTTTACCCCACTTTTATCCATACATCATTCATATTTGCAATATTCAGATTGCTTTTATCATATCATTGCTCGTTCTTCAATTGCTTGCAGAAATAGACCGTCGTGGTCAGGTTGATTGTGCTCTGGTGTGATCAATAATCTTTCGGAGTTGGTTTAGTGATTGCTAAGGCGCAACATCGTGCATATTTATAGTCAGATCATCAAAGTCGACTCCACCAAATCGATAGTTACCATCTCACTGAAAAAATCAATAGTCCACGGACGTCGATGCTGTCGGACAACCAAAGCCTGACAAGCATTCGCTTGGAGCACCGCCCAACACCACATCCCACGCACTGCACCTCCGCTAGCTCACACACCTCTCACGAAGCCACCGCAGCGTGACCAAGAAGATGCCACCACAATCCTTGCCGCCGGCCAGAGAAATCAGCGAGCACGATCCGCCCAGAACCTGCAGATTTGGCACCCACCTTGCGCTGCACCGCCACAAGTCCTCCTTGCAGTGGCAGAGCTATGCTGAGGCCAGGGGCTGCTGCCCCGCCTTGGATCAATTCCCGGAGGAATTTATTAAGAAGGCTTATCTTAGAATTTTTTTAGCATCCCCCCCTGTCGGTGTCAAAACCAGCGGATCTCGGGTAGGGGGTCCCGATCTATGCGTCAAGGCTGATGGCAACAAGAAGTAAGGGACACAGATGTTTACCCAGGTTCGGGCCCTCTAGATGGAGGTAAAACCCTACTTCCTGCTTGATTAATATTGATGATATGGGTAGTACAAGAGTAGATCTACCACGAGATCGTAGATGCTAAACCCTAGGAGCTAGCCTATGATGGTATGGATGTAATCCTGATCGGCCTTCTAAGGACCAACCTCTCCAGTTTATATAGACACCGGAGAGGGCTAGGGTTTACATGGAGTCGGTTACAAAGAAGGAAATATAATATCCGGATCGCCAGGCTTGCCTTCCACGCCAAGGAAGGTCCCATCCGGACACGGGCCGAAGTCTTGAGTCTTGTATCTTCACGCTTCAATAGTCCGGACGTTGTACACAGTCCGGCTGTCCGGATACCCCCTAATCCAGGACTCCCTTAGTAGCCCCTGAACCAGGCTTCAATGATGATGGGTCCGGCGCGCAGCATTGTCTTCGGCATTGCAAGGCGGGTTCCTCCACCGAATACTCCAAAATGATTATCAAACACGTAGACCGTGTCCGGATCCGCAGGATGATCTCCGTATGGTATAGATTGATTTGCTGGCAATCTTCGTGTGTCGTGCCCTTGTATCGTGGCTCGGTCCAATGTGAACCGACGTCTCCTACCCCACAACGACTCGCGTTACGAGGCAGTTTTATTGGCACGTCCCATCGAGGCAGAGATCGTGTCCCTTTTATTACGGGATTTTCCATCCATATGAGCGTGCATGACCCCACGATGGTCGTTGGTATTACCCCGCGTATTTTTAGATAAACCTCAAACGGTCACATTGGGGACTCTTGATATTCACCCTCTTTATAAAGGGGTCAAGACCTACACCTCTTTCTTCACCTTCATCGCGCCTTCTCGCACCTCGAGTTGTAACACCCAAAACCTAAGCTCCACCCCTCCGGAATCCGCCAGTATGTCCGGATCTGATCCTCAAGGCCAGTGGGTCGCCTCCTCGATCGAGGAGAAGGATATTGCAAAGCTTAGGGAGGTCGGATACCTAACCGCAAATATCTAGCACAGGCTTCCCGCTCCAGGGCAAGTTATCCCCACGCCGGAGCCCAACGAGTGCGTTGTTTTTGTCCCACACTTCCTCCGTGGTTTGGGTTTCACCCTTCATCCCTTCATGAGGGGGCTCATGTTCTATTATGGGCTGGATTTTCATGATCTGGCTCCAGATGCTATCCTCCATATCTCGTCGTTCATTATCATGTGCGAGGCTTTTCTCCATGTCAAGCCACACTTCGGCTTATGGCTCAAGACCTTCAATGTGAAGCCGAAGATGATCGAGGGGCGACACGTGGAGTGCGGAGGTGACGTAATAAGAAGAAATGCCGATGCCCCATGGCCGGAGGGTTCTTTCCCAGAAGTATCTGACTTATGGCAGCAGAGGTGGTTTTATGCTACAGCCCCAAGGGGCACAAAGTGGGTAGCCGCCCCGAGTTCCGCTCGGGCCCCCCATCGCAGTTGGCGTCCTGGACAGACGTAGGACGTAATTGGGGGCCCGCAGGCGACGTACCAATACTGCAGAACCGCATCCGGGAGCTTCTCGAGAGGGATATCAACCTTGTTGGCGTAATGCAAGTGATGTTAATCCGGCGGATGTTGCCGTGCCAGTGCCGGCCTCTTCGGATCTGGGAGTTCAATCCGGAGGGTCCGCGGACTATGAAGCACTTCTTCAGCTTAAAGCTCGAAGAGTTGTGCAAATTATTCTTCGGACGGAAGATAACGTGTCCGGATACCACCGAGGATGCGGGTGTTGGGGAACGTAGTAATTTCAAAAAATTTCCTACGCACATGCAAGATCATGGTGATGCATAGCAACCAGAGGGGAGAGTGTGTCCACGTACCCTCGTAGACCGAAAGCGGAAGCGTTAGAACAACGCGGTTGATGTAGTCGTACGTCTTCACGGCCCGACCGATCAAGCACCGAAACTACGGCACCTCCGAGTTCTAGCACACGTTCAGCTCGATGACGTCCATCGAACTCCGATCCAGCCGAGTGTCAAGGGAGAGTTCCGTCAGCATGACGGCGTGGTGACGATCTTGATGTACTACCGACGCAGGGCTTCGCCTAAGCACTGCTACAATATTATCAATGTGGATTATGGTGGAGGGGGGCACCGCACACGGCTAAGAGATCCAAGGGATCAATTGTTGTTGTGCCTAGAGGTGCGCCCCTGCCCCCGTATATAAAGGAGCAAGGGGGGAGGGGGCGGCCGGCCTAGTAGGGGCGCGCCAAGGGGAGTCCTACTCCCACCGGGAATAGGACTCCCTCCTTCCTTGTTGGAGTAGGAGAAGGGGGAAAGAGGGGGAGAGGAGGAAGGAAAAGGGGGCCGCACCCCTTGTACAATTCGGACCAGAGGGGGGCTGCGCGCCTCCTTCCTTTCGGCCTCTCTCCTCTATTCCCGTATGGCCCAATAAGGCCCATATACTCCCCGGCGAATTCCCGTAACTCTCCGGTACTCCGAAAAATACCCGAATCACTCGGAACCTTTCCGAACTCCGAATATAGTAGTCCAATATATCGATCTTTACGTCTCGACTATTTCGAGACTCCTTGTCATGTCCCCGATCTCATCCGGGACTCCGAACCGCTTCGGTACATCAAAACTCATAAACTCATAATATAACTGTCATCGAAACATTAAGCGTGCGGACCCTACGGGTTCGAGAACTATGTAGACATGACCTAGAACTATTCTCGGTCAATAACCAATAGCGGAACTTGGATGCTCATATTGGCTCCTACATATTCTACGAAGATCTTTGTCGGTCAAACCGCATAACAACATACGTTGTTCCCTTTGTCATCGGTATGTTACTTGCCCGAGATTCGATCGTCGGTATCTCAATACCTAGTTCAATCTCGTTACCGGCAAGTCTCTTTACTCGTTACGTAATGCATCATTCCGTAACTAACTCATTTAGCTGCATTGCTTGCAAGGCTTATAGTGATGTGCATTACCGAGAGGGCCCAGAGATACCTCTCCGACAATCGGAGTGACAAAACCTAATCTCGAAATACGCTAACCCAACATGTACCTTTGGAGACACCTGTAGTGCTCCTTTATAATCACCCAGTTATGTTGTGACGTTTGGTAGCACCCAAAGTGTTCCTCCGGTAAACGGGAGTTGCATAATCTCATAGTTACAGGAACATGTATAAGTCATGAAGAAAGCAATAGCAACATACTAAATGATCAAGTGCTAGGCTAACGGAATGGGTCATGTCAATCACATCATTCTCCTAATGATATGATCCCATCAATCAAATGACAACACATGTCTATGGCTAGGAAACATAACCATCTTTGATTCAACGAGCTAGTCAAGTAGAGGCATACTAGTGACGTTATGTTTGTCTATGTATTCACACATGTATTATGTTTCCGGTTAATACAATTCTAGCATGAATAATAAACATTTATCATGATACGAGGAAATAAATAATAACTTTATTATTGCCTCTAGGGCATATTTCCTTCAGTCTCCCACTTGCACTAGAGTCAATAATCTAGTTCACATCGCCATGTGATTTAACACCAATATTCATATCTGTATATGATTAACCCCATAGTTCACATCGTCATGTGACTAACACCCAAAGGGTTTACTAGAGTCAATAATCTAGTTCACATCGCTATGTGATTAACACCCAAAGAGTACTAAGGGGTGATCATGTTTTGCTCATGAGAGAAGCTTAGTCAACGGGTCTGTCATATTCAGAGCCATATGTATTTTGCAAATATTCTATGTCTACAATGCTCTGCACGGAGCTACTCTAGCTAATTTCTCCCACTTTCAATATGTATCCAGATTGAGACTTAGAGTCATCTGGATCGGTGTAAAAGATTGCATCGATGTAACTTTTACAATGAACTCTTTTATCACCTTCATAATCGAGAAACATCTCCTTAGTCCTCACTAAGGATATTCTTGACCGCTGTCTAGTGATCTACTATTAGATCAAAATTGTATTCCTTTGCCAAAATCAGAGCAAGGTATACAATATGTCTGGTTCACAGCATAGCATACTTTATAGAACCTATGACTGAGGCATAGGGAATGACTTTTCATTCTCTTTCTATTTTCTGCCATGGTACGGTCTTGAGTCTTACTCAACTTCACACCTTGCAACACAGGCAAGAACTTCTTTTTGACTGTTCCATCTTGAACTATTTCAAAAATTTATCAAGGTATGTACTCATTGGAAAATCTTATCAAGTGTCTTGATCTATCTATATAGATCTTGAAGCTCAATGTGTAAGCAGCTTCACCGAGGTCTTTCTTTGAAAAACTCTTATTCAAATATCCTTTCATGCTATCCAGAATTTCTATATCATTTCCAATCAACAATATGTCATCCACATATAATATTAGAAATGCTACAGAGCCCCCACTCACTTTTTTGTAAATACACGCTTCACCGCAAGTCTGTATAAAACTATATGCTTTGATCAACTTATCAAAGCGTATATTCCAACTCCGAGATGCTTGCACCAGTCCATAGATGGATTGCTGGAGCTTGCATACTTTGTTAGCACCTTTAAGATTGACAAAACCTTCTGGTTGCATCATATACAACTCTTCTTTAAGAAAACCATTAAGGAATGCAGTTTTGACATCCATTTGCCAGATTTCATAAATTGTGGCAATTGCTAACATGATTCGAACAGACTTAAGCATCGCTACAGTTGAGAAAATCTCATTGTAGTCAACCCCTTGAACTTGTCAAAAAAACCTTTTTGCGACAAGTCGAGCTTTGTAGATAGTAACACTACTATCAACGTCCGTCTTCCTCTTGAAGATCCATTTATTATCTATGGTTTGCCGATCATCGGGCAAGTCCACCAAGGTCCATACTTTGTTCTCATACATGGATCATATCTTAGATTTCATGGCCTCCAGCCATTTCACGGAATCTGGGCTCATCATCGCTTCCTCATAGTTCGTAGGTTTATCATGGTCTAGTAACATGACTTTCAGAACAGGATTACCGTACCACTCTGGTGCGGACCGTACTCTGGAAGACCTACGAGGTTCTGTAGTAACTTGATCTGAAGTTTCATGATCAATATCGTTAGCTTCCTCACTAATTGGTGTAGGAATCACTGGAACCGATTTCAGTGATGAACTATTTTCCAATTCGGGAGAAGGTACAGTTACCTCATCAAGTTCTACTTTCCTCCCACTCACTTCTTTTGAGAGAAACTCCTTCTATGGAAAGGATCCATTTTTAGCAATGAATGTTTTGCCTTTGGATCTGTGATAGAAGGTGTACCCAACAGTTTCCTTTGGGTATTGTATGAAGACGCACTTCTCCGATTTGGGTTCGAGCTTATCAGGTTGAAAACCTTTTTCATATAAGCATCGCAACTCCAAACTTTAAGAAACGACAGCTTAGGTTTACTGCTAAACCATAGTTCATATGGTGTCGTCTCAACGGATTTAGATGGTGCCCTATTAAACGTGAATGCAGCTGTCTCTAATGCATAACCCCAAAACGATAGTGGTAAACTGATAAGAGACATCATAGATCGCACCATATCTAGTAAAGTACGATTACGACGTTCGGACACACCATTACATTGTGGTGTTCCAGGTGGCGTGAGCTGTGAAACTATTCCACATTGTTTTATACGAAGGCCAAACTCATAACTCAAATATTCTCCTCCACGATCAGATCATAGAAACTTTATTTTCTTGTTACGATGATTCTCCACTTTACTCTGAAATTCTTTGAACTTTTCAACTATTTCAGACTTATGTTTCATCAAGTAGATATACGCATATCTGCTCAAATCATCTGTGAAGGTTAGAAAATTACGATACTTGCCACGAGCCTTCATACTCATTGGTCTGCATACATCAGTATGTATTATTTCCAACAAGTCAGTAGCTCGTTCCATTGTTCCGAAGGATGGAGTTTTAGTCATCTTGCCCAAAAGGCACGGTTCGCAAGCATCAAATGATTCATAACCAAGTGATTCCGAAAATCCATCTTTATGGAGTTTCTTCATGCGCTTTACACCGCTATGACCCAAACGGCAGTGCCACAAATAAGTTGCACTATCATTATTAACTTTGCATCTTTTGGCATCAATATTATGAATATGTGTATCACTACGATCGAGATCCAACAAAATATTTTCATTGGGTGTATGACCATTGAAGGTTTTATTCATGTAAACAGAACAACAATTATTCTCTGATTTTAAATGAATAACCGTATTGCAATAAACATGATCAAATCATATTGATGCTCAACGCAAACGCCAAATAACATTTATTTAGGTTCAACACTCATCCCGAAAGTATAGGGAGTGTGCGATGATGATCATATCAATCTTGGAACTATTTCCAACACTCATTGTCACTTCCCCTTCAACTAGTCTCTATTTATTCTATAACTCCTGTTTTGAGTTACTAATCTTAGCAACTGAACAAGTATCAAATACTCAAGGGCTACTATAAACACTAGTAAGGCACACATCAATACCTGTATATCAAATATACCCTTGTTCACTTTTCCATCCTTCTTATCCACCAAATATTTAGGGTATTTCCCTTTCCAGTGACCATTTCCTTTGCAGTGTAAGCACTCAGTTTCAGGCTTTGGTTCAGCTTTGGGCTTCTTCATGGGAGTGAAAACTTGCTTGTCATTCTACTTGAAGTTCCCTTTCTTTCCCTTTGCCCTTTTCTTGAAACTAGTGGTCTTGTCAATCATCAACACTTGATGCTCTTTCTTGATTTCTACCTTCGTCGATTTCAACATCACGAAGAGCTCGGGAATCGTTTTCGTCATCCCTTGCATACTATAGTTCATCACGAAGTTCTAATAACTTAGTGATGGTGACTAGAGAATTCTGTCAATCACTATCTTATCTGGAAGATTAACTCCCACTTGATTCAAGCGATTGAAGTACCCAGACAATCTGAGCACATGCTCACTAGTTGAGCGATTCTCCTCCATCTTTTAGCTATAGAACTTGTTGGAGACTTCATATCTCTCAACTCGGGTATTTGCTTGAAATATTAACTTCAACTCCTGGAACATCTCATATGGTCCATGATGTTCAAAACGTCTTTGAAGTCCCGATTCTAAGCTGTTAAGCATGGTGCACTAAACTATCAAGTAGTCATCGTATTGAGCTATCCAAACGTTCATAACGTCTGCATCTGCTCCTGCAATAGGTCTGTCACCTAGCGGTGCATCAAGGACATAATTCTTCTGTGCAGCAATGAGGATAAACCTCAGATCACGGATCCAATCCGCATCATTGCTACTAACATCTTTCAACACAGTTTTCTCTAGGAACATGTCAAAATAAAACATATGAAAGCAACAACGCAAGCTATTGATCTATAACATAATTTGCAAAATACTACCAGGACTAAGTTCATGATAAATTAAAGTTCAATTAATCATATTACTTAAGAACTCCCACTTAGATAGACATCTCTCTAGTCATCTAAGTGATCACGTGATCCAAATCAACTAAACCATGTCCGATCATCACGTGAGATGGAGTAGTTTTCAATGGTGAACATCACTATGTTGATCATATCTACTATATGATTCACGCTCGACCTTTCGGTCTCCATGTTCCGAGGCCATATCTGTTATGTGCTAGGCTCGTCAAGTTTAACCTGAGTATTCCGCGTGCGCAACTGTTTTGCACCCGTTGTATATTTGAACGTAGAGCCTATCACACCCGATCATCACGTGGTGTCTCAGCACGAAGAACTTTCGCAACAGTGCATACTCAGGGAGAACACTTCTTGATAATTAGTGAGAGATCATCTTAAAATGTTACCGTCAAACAAAGCAAGATAAGATGCATAAAGGATAAACATCACATGCAATCAATATAAGTGATATGATATGGCCATCATCATCTTGTGCTTGTGATCTCCATCTCCAAAGCACCGTCGTGATCATCATCTTCACCGGCGCGACACCTTGATCTCCATTGTAGCATCGTTGTCGTTATGCCATCTATTGCTTCTACGACTATCGCTACCGCTTAGTGATAAAGTAAAGCAATTACGGGGCATTTGCATTTCATAAAATAAAGCGACAACCATATGGCTCCTGCCATTTGCCGATAACTTCGGTTACAAAACATGATCATCTCATACAATAAAATATAGCATCACGTCTTGACCATATCACATCACAACATGCCCTGCAAAAACAAGTTAGACGTCATCTACTTTGTTGTTGCAAATTTTACGTGGCTGCTACGGGCTTAGCAAGAACCGTTCTTACCTACGCATCAAAACCACAACGATAGTTCGTCAAGTTAGTGTTGTTTTAACCTTCGCAAGGACCGGGCGTAGCCACACTCGGTTCAACTAAAGTTGGAGAAACTGACACCCGCTAGTCACCTGTGTGCAAAGCACGGCGGTAAAACCAGTCTCGCGTAAGCGTACCCATAATGTCGGTCCGGGCCACTTCATCCAACAATACCGCCGAACCAAAGTATGACATGCTGGTAAGCAGTATGACTTGTATCGCCCACAACTCACTTGTGTTCTACTCGTGCATATAACATCAACGCATAAAACCTAGGCTCGGATGCCACTTTTGGGGAACGTAGTAATTTCAAAAACTTTCCTACGCACACGCAAGATCATGGTGATGCATAGCAACGAGAGGGGAGAGTGTGTCCACGTACCCTCGTAGACCAAAAGCGGAAGCGTTATAACAACGCGGTTGATGTAGTCGTACGTCTTCACGGCCCGACCGATCAAGCACCGAAACTACGGCACCTCTGAGTTCTAGCACACGTTCAGCTCGATGACGTCCCTCGAACTCCGATCCAGCCGAGTGTCGAGGGAGAGTTCCGTCAGCACGACGGCGTGGTGACGATCTTGATGTACTACCGATGCAGGGCTTCGCCTAAGCACCGCTATGATATTATCGAGGTGGATTATGGTGGAGGGGGGCACCGCACACGGCTAAGAGATCCAAGGGATCAATTGTTGTTGTGCCTAGAGGTGCCCCCCTGCCCCCGTATATAAAGGAGCAAGGGGGGAGGGGGCGGCCGGCCTAGTAGGGGCGCGCCAAGGGGAGTCCTACTCCCACCGAGAGAGGAGGAAGGAAAAGGGGGCCGCACCCCTTGTCCAATTCGGACCAGAGGGGGGCTGCGCGCCTCCTTCCTTTCGGCCTCTCTCCTCTATTCCCGTATGGCCCAATAAGGCCCATATACTCCCCGGCGAATTCCCGTAACTCTCCGGTACTCCGAAAAATACCCGAATCACTCGGAACCTTTCCGAACTCCGAATATAGTCGTCCAATATATCGATCTTTACGTCTCGACCATTTCGAGACTCCTTGTCATGTTCCCGATCTCATCCGGGACTCCGAACCGCTTCGGTACATCAAAACTCATAAACTCATAATATAACTGTCATCGAAACCTTAAGCATGCGGACCCTACGGGTTTGAGAACTATGTAGACATGACCTAGAACTATTCTCGGTCAATAACCAATAGCGGAACCTGGATGCTCATATTGGCTCCTACATATTCTACGAAGATCTTTATCGGTCAAACCGCATAACAATATATGTTGGTCCCTTTGTCATCGGTATGTTACTTGCCCGAGATTCGATCGTCGGTATCTCAATACCTAGTTCAATCTCGTTACCGGCAAGTCTCTTTACTCGTTACGTAATGCATCATTCCGTAACTAACTCATTTAGCTACATTGCTTGCAAGGCTTATAGTGATGTGCATTACCGAGAGGGCCCAGAGATACCTCTCCGACAATCGGAGTGACAAAACCTAATCTCGAAATACGCCAACCCAACATGTACCTTTGGAGACACCTGTAGTGCTCCTTTATAATCACCCAGTTACGTTGTGACGTTTGGTAGCACCCAAAGTGTTCCTCCGGTAAACGGGAGTTGCATAATCTCATAGTTACAGGAACATGTATAAGTCATGAAGAAAGCAATAGCAACATACTAAACGATCAAGTGCTAGGCTAACGGAATGGGTCATGTCAATCACATCATTCTCCTAATGATATGATCCCGTCAATCAAATGACAACACATGTCTATGGCTAGGAAACATAACCATCTTTGATTCAACGAGCTAGTCAAGTAGAGGCATACTAGTGACGTTATGTTTGTCTATGTATTCACACATGTATTATGTTTCCGGTTAATACAATTCTAGCATGAATAATAAACATTTATCATGATACGAGGAAATAAATAATAACTTTATTATTGCCTCTAGGGCATATTTCCTTCAGCGGGCCTAAGCTGCAATCGCCTAGATACTCAAGTAAGTAGCCTTGATACCAGACACCCTGTTTTGTACTTGTCAAGATTGTTTATTCTGAACATCATCCGCGTCCAGGAATGGCTCAGTAAGGCGGAGAGAATCAGGTGTCCGGCGCCACTTCCCGAAGGCTCGCCCGCCCCTACCGTGGCCAAGATGCTCGACCGGGTACTCAGCAGAATGCCCTCGGGGAAAGACAAGGGGAAGGATGAGAGATCCAAACCCCACACACTATGCATCCGAACCGGGGATAGTCAGGGAGGAGAGGTCGAGGCCGCCTCCCCACGCGGGAAGAAGAGGGCCGCCTCCGAAGATTTGGAGGTAGAGATGCCCGAATTGGGAAAAAAGGGATCCCCAGGGGTCCTTGCCCCGACAGGCACCCTCACCGCATCATGCCCTCCAACGGGCCATCCCTCCAACGAGTCGTAAGTCAATCATTACCTTAAAAGGTACTGTATTTCTCCTGGATCGATGACCAGGACTCAACTTTTTGTAGTCTGGCTGGCAGCTCTTCTCAACAGGGATCGTCTTCGGGCGACCTTCCTCCGGAGATGATGGAGAGCGAGACCCCACCCGCCTCTTCGGTTCTTGACGCGGGCGACACCGAGGTGTCGTCACGGAGGAGCCCGGATCCGCCAAGGCCGGAAGCCAATGTGTCAGCCGCCCTAAGTCCAGACATACTAACGGGCTTACTGGAGCGAGATGCGCTCTCAGAGGAGCACCGCTCATTAATGAGCGTGGTGCTCAAGAAGATTTCATCCGCTACAAGCGGTTTGAATGAAGCATTCACAAGCCTGCTTAGAGGTTTTGAGGTATGTAATGGAAAACTTACTATTTCTTTGGTTGTAAGGCACGCGCTAGATGTGCTCCATATAGATAGCAGCCCCTGAGACTCTGGTTGCCCGCCCTAGGCGGCAAACCGGGGATCATAAACCAATGATAGTGCTGTAAACGTGTGCAGGTACCTGTGGGTCCGGTCGCCGGCCCGTCCGTTGAAGTTGCCGAACTATCGAGGCAAATTGGGTCGATTGATGTCGATATTACTCTAATGAATGAGCAGCTGGATACATCACAAGGTATGTGCCCCTGTCTCCCATTGCATAGGAAAATATTAAGGTGGCATGTATTAATATAATTTGTTCGGACTGCAGATGGTGCTGCTGCCGTGGAGGCCCTAAGGGCTGAACTTGCTCTAGCCAAGGAGCAAGCTCGGGTGAGCAATGCGGCTGCCCTAAAGGCAGCCGAGGAATTGAGAGCCGAACAGGCTGCTCATCGCCGAAGCGAGGAAAAGATAGCCGAAATGGCTATCGAGTTAAAACATGCCGCTGACCGGTATGAGCTCCTGAAAAAGGAGCATGAAGATAAATCGGCTGACCTGAGCAAGGCGCTGAATGCCACCAAGGAAATACGGACCGAGCTCAGGGGTGCGCGGGAGGAGCTTCAACAGGCCGGAAAAATCGCAGATGGAGGCTCCTATTTGCTGCAGACGAAGTTCTTCGATCCGAAGTATGCTCCCCTTGATGGACGCTGGAGCTCGTCGGACGCATACGCGGACCTGGCGAAGAGTACGGCTGATGCTATGGAGTTCTTCAAAGATCAGGGTGAAAAGGAGGTGGAGAAGCTTTTTTGGTTGCAGTTCCATGCTCCCACTCGCCTACTGCCGTTAAGTGATAAGATGGCTGCTATGGCGGAGCTTCACAGGCTGTCTGGGCTTGCGATGCGGTCTGTAATAGATCATCTTTGGCCGAAGGAGCCTAACTCGGACAGCTACTTTGGTTTAGTGCAACAATTCCTTGGTGTCGTGTCCCGGATCGATGCCATGAGGAGGTCAGCATGCATAGAGGGTGCACAGATGGCCCTTGCACGCGTTAAAGAGTATTGGACGGATATGGATGCCACTATGGTAGCGTCTCAGGATCCGGTAGGGGGTCAATATCCGGCCGGGCACTACTTGGCGCAGGTCACGGAGGGTGCCCGCCTGATAGAGGCGCAGTGCCCGAAGAATCTCCTCTTCGAGTGATGATTCAAATTATTGTAAAAACATTTTGATTAGAAGGTTATATTTATGGTTTGTGTCTGAAAATATGATTATGTCCCCTGCGCGGCCGTTTATATATATATATATAGGTAAAACTGTGTCTATCATAGCTTGCCACAGAACTAGTTAAGGCTTGCTAAACATTTAACGGTTTAAAAGTAAGTAAAAAATATGAAATAAATAGGGGAGCCTCACTCTAGTATAATAAGATGATCCAACGGTGTGATTGTGAAAATATGCATTTATGTGTACTCAGCGAAAAAAACAAACATTTCAGCTCACTGCAGGATCAATATATATTGAAACATTTGTTCTTTTTGTCCAGGACACATGCAGTCATATTTTCTTAATCCCTCCGTTGGATCATGTTATATTATAGGTGTGTTGGTTCAGTATTTGTTTCATGATTTTTAAGAACTTTTACACCGTCGAAATCCTTAACTAGTTCTGTGGCAAGCTATTGTAGAAAATCCTACTCCTATATATATATATATATATATATATATATATATATATATATATATATATATATGTGTGTGTGTGTGTGTGTGTGTGTGTGTGTGTGTGTGTGGGTGTGTGTGTGTGTGTGTGTGTGTGTAATCCGAAAGATAGCAGTCATTGGCTTCAGCCCCCACGCATACAATGCGGGGGTGTTCACGAAAAAAATGTGCTTGATCACTCTTTATCGAACGTCTTGGTCCGGCAAGGAGGTGATCGCACGTCGAACTAGGCAATCGGACTATATAGCTGTAACACTTTCGCTTGGCCGCGGGATTCTAATATTGGGGCTACTATGTAGCCCCTGGTACCATCGCGTGCATCCAAATACGGGCGTGTATGTACCTGGCCAGGAAATGGCCCTTCGTTAATGCGGAGGAATCCTAGAGATTCCGGTGAGTCGTCGAGTGGTTGACCAGTCTCTCGCTGTATCATGACGGTTAGTTTTCGGCTTTCTCTACTGAGGTGCTCATCCGGAATAACCAGGGCACAATCGCAGTAGTTCTCCTTTGGCCACCTTAGCCGATTATAACGGAATGTAAGGCGACAAACCCAGGAGCCGGGCAATCCCAACATTTGACCAAAGACATGATTCGGAGCTGATGCATGTAAGGCCAAACTCGTGACGCCGAACACTCCCGAAGGTATTCGGACTTTCTAACAGATGATGGGCTCAAGAATGCCCATTCATTATAAACCCTGTATGTCCAGGTGCGTGCATTAATCTGTTGTGGCGTAATGCCAAAAACGGAAGTATCCTCTGTGGGTATGGAACCCGTGGGATAATGAAACAACAAGAGGCAATAGAAAAGGTTTACAAAGGGGCCTAATCTACAGAGAAACCTGTTGGACGGGGCCCTGCACGTCTGCGCCTTTGTCTCCATTGTGTCGCATCCTGGAAGGGTATCGCGCGAACGTTGTCTGCGGAAAGAGGGGATCTCATAGAAGAGTGCAACGTAAGTGTGCGATGGATAGTAGAAAATGTAAAATGCTAGCCTGCCAATAAGGTTGAGCCGAGAGTGTGGGGCTTTATTATTAGCCCCTGGTGTCCACTATAGGATTACATATACAATGCCCTGGTTTAATGTGGGCTACCGGACTCGTCTAACCGTGTCCGTGGTCTTAACGACCTGGTATAATTTTGTTAGAGGTCGCTTATAGTCCGGCCGCTAGGGCCGTTGCGTATTCCTCTGCGCGCGAAAAGCGCTCTGTTGTTCCGCTAACGGTGATGACGCCGCGTGGACCGGGCATCTTGAGTGTAAGGTAGCCATAGTGCGGCAATGCCTTGAAGCGGGCGAAGGCCGTTCTTCCCAGCAATGCTTGATAGCTGCTTTGGAAGGGTGCGATGATGAAGACTAGTTCTTCGCTTCTGGAGTTACCTGGAGAGCCGAATGTTACCTCCAGTATGACGGTGCCCTTGCTATAGGCTTCAACGCCTGGTATCACCCCTTCAAAGGTGGTGTGAATCTTGCTAATTCTGGATGAGTCTATCCCCATCCTGCGGACAGTGTCCTCATGTATTAAATTGAGACTGCTGCCACCGTCCATGAGGACGTGAGTGAGATGGTACCCGTCGATTATTGGGTCAAGCACCAAGGCATTTGATCCTTCGCGCCGAATACTAGTTCGGTCGTCCAGGTGATCGAAGGTAATCGAACAAGACATCCAGTAGTTAGGTGTGGGTATGATGGGCTCTGTATCGCGTGCGTCTTTATGGGCGCGTTCGTGCCTTCCCAAGGATGTGCGGGTCGCGTGGATCATGTTCACTGTTTTAACCTCTGGCGGGAATGTTTTCTATCCCCCAGTGTTCGGTTGGCAAGGTTCATCCTTGTCTTCACTTGGTGTTTCCCTTCCCTTGTGTTCGGCGTTTAGTTTGCCGGCCTGCTTGAAGACCTAGCACTCTCTGTGCATGTGGTTCGCAGGTTTGTCGGGTGTGCCATGAATTTGGCATAGTCTGTCCAGAACTCTGTTCAAACCGGACGGTCCCTCTTTTACTGCCTTTAGGTTGCTTATTTTGCTGGTTAGGTCGAGAGCCTCGAAATCCGGCAATAACCGTTGTGTTGTCCGGGCTCTCTTCCTTGTTTTGGCGTTTGTTTTTATTACGCCGTGGCTTCCCGTTGCCATCCCTTGCTTCGGATGTGCTGGGGTCGCTGGTGCCTTTGCGGGCGAGCCAGCTATCTTCTCCCGCACAAAAGCGGGTCATAAGGCTTGTTAGGGCTGCCATTGTCCTTGGCTTTTCTTGGCCGAGGTGTCTAGCGAGCCACTCGTCCCGGATGCTGTGCTTGAATGCCGCTAAGGCTTCGGCATCCGGGCAGTCAACGATTTGATTCTTCTTAGTGAGGAATCTGTTCCAAAGCTTGCGGGCGGACTCTCCGGGTTGTTGGATTATGTGACTTAAATCGTCAGCATCCGGAGGCCGGACATAAGTCCCTTGAAAATTGGCCCTGAAAGCGTCCTCCAATTCCTCCCAGTTCCCGATTGACTTTTCGGTGAGGCTTTTCAACCAATGCCGAGCTGGTCCCTTCAGTTTGAGGGGAAGGTATTTGATGGCATGGAGGTCATCTCCACGAGCCATGTGTATGTGGAGGATAAAGTCCTCGATCCAGACCCCTGGGTCTGTCGTTCCGTCGTATGCCTCTATGTTTACAGGTTTAAAGCCCTGTGGGAATTCATGGTCCAGTACTTCATCAGTAAAGCGCAGGGGGTGAGCAGCCCCTCTGTATCTGAACGCGCTGTGGCATGCCGTCGGCTGTTGTTGTGTTCGGTGTTTGTTCTGAACTGGTGTTTGGTTGTCATAATTGTTTTGACGACCATAGTCCTTCGCTGGGGTGTCTCTTTTAGATCCGTAGATGGACCTAGCTGCGCCAGCTTTCCTCTCCAGGTGCTCACGTAAATCGTGGGCATCTTTGGCAGCTGATTTGTTGCGATTATGAAGTGGTACTCCCGGTCTCCTGGTCATGTTGTTCTTTGGTGGAAGAGCCTCGTCGTCGAATTCTGGCAGTAGCTTGCGTTTTGGGTAGCTCTTTGTATGGCGATCGTCGCCGTATCTTTCTTCAGTGTCTAGCACTTTGTTCCATCTGCGATTGAGCGTTTCCTGTGCGGTTTTAAGCCGTTGCTTCTGCTCCTTCGGACTTCTCGCTGTGGCCATAAGCTTTCTGTGCAGGTTCTTTCATTCCACGCGTTCTTCCGGAACGATGAATGCGTCGTCGTCTGGACTGTCTTCTTGTCCTAGGCCGGATTGGTGAACTCGTCCCTCTGGATTGTTTTCTTCAGGCGTATGACCCGGACTATGTTCGGCGTGACCTGGTTCATCCTGCTCCATCGCTGGTTCTGTTTGGTCGTTATTGCCTTCATGGTTGACCGGAGTATCTATTCTTCTGGCGCTCTTGCTGATATTGTTACTGTTGCCGGATTTGGAACAACGTCTGCGCCGTCGCTTTGGTTTTTGCCCAGGGGTGTTATCTTCCGGATTGTCACCGTCGCCTTCCTTGGGCGTATCCACCATGTATATGTCGTGTGGCGAGGCGTGAATCCGGCACCTCATAGATTCTGAGTCTTCTCCTGCATCGTCGTCCATACCGTCGATGCCTTCGGAGTCGAAGTCCAGCACGTTGGTTAAATCATCAACCGTGGCTATGGGTGGGCAACGAATGTCTTCGTCGCCTGCTTCCCACTCGAGCCGGATATAATTCGGCCCGAGATTCTCTGTCAAAGAGAGGGTTTTGAATGAGTTTAGTATGTCACCGAAGGGCGAGTGCTGAAAGATGTCCGCCGCGGCGAAATCCATCACCAGAGCCCAACCGAGATCGGCGGGCCCGGGGACGCACGGACTGGAGCCTACAACCGGACACGAGTCCAGGGGCCCGGGGTCACCGGTTTCCTCAAAAGTGAAGCATGTGTTCGGCTCCATCGCCGATGAGGGTAGGGCCTGTGGGGCGGGGTCCAGCCCTCCGTCTTTAGGCAACGCAACCTGTCCCGGATTTAGGTCTGGGGCTTCTGCCGGGATGATATCCCAAGCAACGTCTGACAGCAGGTCTAAGCCGTGCTCATCGTGACTGTTCGGCGCTTCTGGCGTTGGCCCGAATCCGCCGAAGATCAAGTCTCCTCGGGTATCCGCCGTGTGGTTCAGGTTTCCGAACCCGATTTGAGGGCCAGGGGCATAGCTATCGATCTGCTCCAAGTGGTCAAGCGAATTGGCCCGCAGCGCGAAGCCACCAAACACGAAGGTCTGTCCGGGGAGGAAAGTCTCACCCTGGGCAGCGTCGTTAATGACGATCGAAGGAGCCATCGAGCCTGACGGCGACGTCACAGAGGAACTCTCAATGAAAGCACCAATGTCGGTGTCAAAACCGGCAGATCTCGGGTAGGGGGTCTCGATCTGTGCGTCAAGGCTGATGGTAACAAGAAGTAAGGGACGCAGATGTTTACCCAGGTTCGGGCCCTCTCGATGGAGGTAAAACCCTACTTCCTGCTTGATTAATATTGATGATATGGGTAGTACAAGAGTAGATCTACCATGAGATCGTAGAGGCTAAACCCTAGGAGCTAGCCTATGATGGTATGAATGTAATCGTGATCGGCCTTCTAAGGACCAACCTCTCCGGTTTATATAGACACCGGAGAGGGCTAGGATTTACATGGAGTCGGTTACAAAGAAGGAAATATAATATCCGGATCGCCAGGCTTGCCTTCCACGCCAAGGAAAGTCCCATCCGGACACGGGCCGAAGTCTTGAGTATTGTATCTTCACGCTTCAATAGTTCGGACGTTGTACGCAGTCCGGCTGTCCGGATACCCCCTAATCCAGGACTCCCTCACCCCCCCACACACACACTAATGATTTGTATTTTCCCCTAGTGATTTTCGGCTAGCTCCGCCACTGCCTCCTTGCAACACTGGAGCTGAGGAGGGAGCCCATCATGTAACCCCTAAACGCAGCCTGCAGCCCCTTTTGCACTGCTAAGCCACGCCACAGCCGCCCCACCGCCGTGGAGGAGACAGATGCAACATAGTCGTAGCATTGTTGTTTGGCTACACAGAGGGCTTCCATTTATCGAGGAAGTCTTGTTGTATTCTGAGATATAACACCTTTGACCTATGCAAAGAAAATATTTTAGCAGTTTTATCCATGAAGTTGCCTACAAGCACCTTCATGCAATTTTACGAGAATAACGTGCGGAAATGTAGACTAGACAAAATTAAAGAAATAGGGGGTGTTTGTTTCAAGGGACTTATTGGTTTAGGGACTTAAAAAAGTCCCTATAAGTCCCACCTAAACCAAACACAAGGGACTTATTGGGACTTATTGTGGTGATTTGGGACTTATCAAATAAGACTCTCAGGGAGGAGCTTATTGGACTTATTCGCTCCAGGCTCGTTCCCTGCACGCCCCGTCGCCGCCCCGCATCTCGCCCCGTCGCCGCCTCGCCTCGGTTCGCTGCTCCGTCACCGCCCCGCCTCTCGCCCCGTCGCCGCCCCGCCTCGGTTCGCCGCCCCGTCGCC
>NC_041385.1:210075497-210097146 GCF_002162155.2 Triticum dicoccoides | reverse complement strand
GCACCGCCTCTCGTCCCGTCGCCGCCCCGCCTCTTGCCCCGTCGCCGCCCCGCCTCGGTTCGCTGCCCCACCTCGGTTCGTTCTGCCTCGGTTCGTTGCAACGGTGCCTCCAATCGCCGGACAGGCCCTCTCCTGAGCCTCGTTGCAGCGGTGCAACATGGACTTATAAGTCTCGGGACTTATAAGTCCCTGTAAACAAACAGGTAGGAACTTATGACTTATAAGTTGGGACTTAAAAAAGTCATAGGACTTATGAAACAAACAGGGCCATAGACACTTCTTTCCTCTCAAAACTCTTTTCTCTTTCACTCTCAAAGAGTGCAGGATATGTGCTGAAAACGATCGCTGGACTGAAGAGAGTGCAGGATCAGTGCTATGCCCATCAACCTGGGGTCCGGCTGCGCGACAAGCGAAGCCCCAAGCCGACGACCGGTCCATGCCCCGGGCTTGGCCGTATCTTTCCGTCAGACGAAAGCCAAGCTGCGTGCGTGTGGTGTTCGGCTGGATGCGTCCATGCGTGCCTCTCTTTTCCCGAAAAAGAGAAAATGTTTCCATTTCCCGTTCCCATGTCCCGTCTTCTCCTTATCTCGTGCTTATCTTGGCGAGCCCGCATATATACATGGAAAAAGGAATCGCGGGCAGGTTGGCACTTTCCACTCCTGTATTCACGCGGGATTCCCGGCCTTTTAACCTAGCATAGCACAGGGCACGCACAGCGCAGGTACCAGGTCCTATGGCCGTAGGAGCACCCAGGGCTACGGATCACATGCCGGATTTCGCCATTGTCGCTTCCTTTCCAGGGAAGGAAAAGGCATCCCAAAACGAGCAGGGGAATCACCGGACGCGCGCCCCTAATCACGGCCACGATGCCAAATATGCGTATGGGGTATGGTAACCCCGGCTGGATCGAACGGAAAGAGTTGATGGCACGGTGCTTGCGGTTGCAGAGGGGGACGCGGTGCACCGTGCTTGGGGTGGGTCGGTGTTGCGGGGTGGAGGCGGGGCAGGCAAAAGCGCCGGTTGGGGTCGAGCTTTGCCTCACCGGCACGCAAGCTCCCTCCCATCCGTGTGGTGTGACCCCGCGTTCCCCTCCCTGCAAACCCGGGCTCGGGCTCGCGCACGCAGCCACCACCCCCACCCCCACCCTGACCGACCGTCTCCTCCCATTCCTGCACCTCACCTCGCCTCCTCGCCCTTTTTCTCGCCTACTACTGCCGAGTGCACCCCTACTACTGACTGAACCCCCTTCGGCGCTTCCCTCCACTTCCCCGGCGACCGGTGGCGCCAGGACCGACGGAGCAGGCGAGGGTTCCGGTCTGCTCCTCCTCTGCTGCCCCCGATTCCGTCCTGCTCTGCTCTCTTCTCCTCCTTGATTGTGCTGGTTTGCTCGCTTCTTTCTTCAGTACCTCGCGATGGTTCTCTACTCTTCTCTTTTGATTGATTGTGCGATCTGGGGAGGAGGGAGGGATGCCCCCGAGATCCTGCAATCTTTCGTTTTCTTTCTGGCCTTGTGGAGTTATTATCATGATGCGATGATACTCTTTGCCCCCATAATGCTTTTCCCCCCTCTCTCCTGCGGTGTGATGTTCTTGCGTGCTTTGTCTCGTTTTGTCTGTTGCTGGGTTTGGTCGTGTCGTGGGTCCATTGGCCCGACCATGGCGTCACTCCTGCACTGATTGGAGTGCCTGGGTTTTGTATTGTACTACTACATAAACAACTCACTGGGGCCGACGAACATGAGTTCTTCTTAATTAAAGGGAAAAGGGGAACAAGAAATCAACCAAGTGGGGAAAAAAGTTCCTCCTGTCCAAGATTATCATGTTCTTCACTTTCATGCATATGTCGTTCATGCGCATGCCTTGATTTACCTCTGTTATCCGCCTAATTGCGTCATCTTTCTTTCTAGCTGTTGGTTCCAAATCCAATGGCGTTTCATGCTTTTCAGGTGCCATCTCTGTGGGCGGATTAGATTAGAAGATGGTTCTCAAGAAGCTGCTTCAACTCTTTGGAGTTGGCAAGAAAAAGAAGAAGAATTCCAACAAGAAAGGTGATGATGTACCTTCAATAGTTAACTTGGTTGTTTTGTCAGTCGGGGGTGCATCACATGATCACTGGATGCTCCTTGCCCTCTTTAAAACAATAACCATGTTTCCTTTTTTGGATAATGATGATGCATGTGTGTGTTCTTGATGAAACTGCATACCAATGGGACAGTCGTAATTTGTTGGAATAACAGAATAATTAGAGGCTGTTGAATGGTCCAGATAGTTATGTCAGGATGTTTTATACACTTATTTGTCTTGATTGTGTTGGAGCTACTGAAGTACGATATCATCGATAGAATCTGAATGCTACTGTATTTTAGTTGGATATAAACTGGCATATGAATGCATGTCTGTGATGATCAACGATGTTTTGGAGTTTGTTATATCAAACCAATTATTTGTTGGAAAAACATTTTATAGAACTTGTTATTTCCCTGAATGTTCTAATGAATGGTTCTATTTATGCAGGCAAGTCCATAGACCCTCTTTGGCAAGGTAGCTTCGGATGACCAATGTTAATTTTTGAAATGTTCTGTTTGTTCCTCCTGATTGGTTTTTTATTTTTACTTTAAATGGCATCTGATAGTATCTGAGAAATATCTATTACAATTTATTTTTCACTTGCAGTACTGATTACAGCCCTCAAATGGGTATCTGAGTTGTGACTCTTTACTATAAAATACTTATGCCATTCTTACTACATGCAAAAGAAGATGCGCAATGCAGCTACTTCAGTGGTTGTACTTCCATTATCTGAAAAAAAATGCAGCCTCTTAGAAATATAGGAGTCTGTATCACTGGTTTAAGGAAGCAATTAGTTTAGTCTCTGTGTAAACAAGGGCTGGATGTCAGGGATATACTACATGTATGGTGTTCGTGCTTGAGGGAATTACAACTATTAGCTTAATGTTATGTAGATTTTACATTGTACCATTCCTTTAAAATGGCATCCTGCTTTCACTGAATTTAACATGACAATTAGCTGGCTTTCATTAGGAATGGGAGCAGGCATTAATGAAATGGCAGTAACCTGTCGTTGAACTCGTGAAGATTTCAGACCAATTTTAATGAAACCTTGATGTTAGGGCTCCCAGCAAAGAAATACTTTACTTTGCAATTGGCAGGGATAGCACCATTAAGAAAGCTGATAACCAGCTACTGGTAATTTTTGGCGTGTGCCTTTTATCCTTGATGATGGGCAATCCATGTGATGGAGGAACCACATAGGCATTGTTGCTTTGCTCCCCAACAAGATGAGTGATCTTGGCTGCATTAGATGGGATCCCATCCTGTACAGGCTTGTTCTTCTTCCAAATTAAAATGCCGTAGTTGCTAGTGCCTGTTGGAGTTTCTCCCCCTCTGTATCTGTCCTAAACTCTAAAAGTATGTACATATGTGGTGATAACATTCATACTTAGGTCATAATCTTCTGGATTCAGGTGCTAGTGCTGCTCCACACTCCACTGTAAATGTCCTTGCAAGTAACATTCTTTTGGATCCCTGTTCAAGTGGGTCTGGTAATGTGCTGTCACTGCAAAAACATGAACCTGAATGTTCAAGTAACATCTCATCGATGATAAAGGCAGCAGATGGATCTGAAAATGAGGATCACAAGTTATTTAACCAATTTGACGTTGTTCAAGATTACTCTGACCACCACTATGCAAAGACCTCACCAGGGAAGGTATGCTATGTCCTTTTTTGAACTCTATCTCTATTAGGTTTAACTGTGAATTAATTTCCTGCCACCAATATATGAGCAGATGAGCAAAGATTGGACGAAAACAATCCAAAATGAATGGAAGCTTCTACAGAGAGATCTACCTGGTCGGTACATATATTTCTTTATGATGAAATCAATTATATATTTTTTATCATCGAACTATCATGACATTGACGGTGAATACCGAAAGCATCCAAAGGTCCTTTATTATTGTCATCAAACTGTTGTTTGTGCTGATTATATCTTATTAATTTTACCTGCTAAATATAGTATGCTAAATATTTGTTGACTTCAACGTAGTATCATATTCACAACACCGTATCTGAACTTTATTAGGATATGCTCATTGATTCTTCTAACTTGATTGAGTTGTGCGTGCTTTTACTAAAAAATTCCTTGGTGCCATTTTTGTATGTACTCCCTCTGTAAAGAAATATAAGAGTGTTTAGATCACTAAAATAGTGATCCAAACGCTCTTATATTTCTTTGTGGAGTTCCCGCAAAAAAAAAATATTTCTTTGTGGAGGGAGTACTAATTCCCCCCCCCCCCCAGTCTGTAACTATAGAAACTTTAATGAATGCTACTATTGTTTCCATATAGTCATCGTTCTCTGCATTTCTTGGCTCTTTTCTGGCAACATCTTGTATGTACGCCGGGATTTAGGTGCACTCCTGCAATAATCCCCTATTGCAACAATTAAAAAACTCATGATTATTTTAGAACTCCTTTCCTATCATATTGGATATACCGTGTCAGATAGTATCATTCGATACTTGGAGAAGAACAGGAAAAATGAAAAAAAAAATAGCAACTGTCAAATTAGGTTGGCATATCACTAAGGCTAACCTAATGTGTCAGCGACTCATGCCATATTTGCACTGCAGTCTTTCTTTCAGAGGATTTACACCTGAAATCAGTTTTTAATTAATAAAAACGTGGGTCTCAATTTGGTTTCAAATTATGCAGGATCTATATATGTTAGAGTTTATGAGGACAGGATTGATCTGCTAAGGGCTGCTATTGTTGGGCCTTCTGGAACTCCATATCATGACGGTCTTTTCTTCTTTGATGTTTGTTTTCCTCCTGAGTACCCGCGATGTCCACCGGTATGTTGGCACTTCACACCCACCTTCCCCTTCTTTTTCAACTTTATCACGACAAATGCAATCTCTTTACAATTACCTATACAATATGTACAGAAAGTGTACTACCATTCAGGTGGGCTTCGACTAAATCCAAACCTGTATGAGAGTGGAAAGGTGTGCCTTAGCCTGCTGAACACTTGGTGGGGTTCTGGATGTGAGAAGTGGAGCAAGTCGAATTCCACCATGCTTCAGGTGTTGATCTCCATCCAGGGCCTTGTGTTGAATGATAAACCATACTTTAATGAGCCAGGCTACAAAAACACGGTTAATACACCTCTTGGTGAAAAGCATTCCATGGCATATAATCAGACTGCGTTTGTACTATCCTGCAAGACTATGTTGTATTCACTTCGGAAGCCTCCAAAGGTAATTACAGAACCCTCATTTCTTGCCATGGTAAAAAGATGTCTTGGTTACTCCTCATGGCCTAAAAGAAGATTCTCAGTTGCCATGGTTACAAAATTGCTGATACCCATCCTGAAAATAAACTGCATAGATGCATATTGGGTTAGAATAAGCTCCTACGATACATAAGTAAATCAAATCATTTGTGTTTTCATTTTTTACGATAAATATGGAAGCATAAATTCTCTTTATTCTGAACAATTTGAGAAACAATGACAGATTACTGGGACACCCTAATAGCTGAATTTTGTTTTTGTTGTAACAATTGTACCTGCCATCTCCTTGATTCCTTTTTAGCTGTGATAAGTCAGCTCTGTGAAGTTAGACAATCTGCACCTATAGAGAGAGGAGTTGTTTCTTGTGAGTTGTGACATGAAATTACCAACTTCAAATTTTCCACATCTTCGTAACATTTTATATTTTTATTTATGGAATGTTGAACAAATAGAGCAAGAAAAATGAGTTTCTGAAATATCACCACCATTGTGCACCAGTATTTTCTAAAGAAAACCGAGGTCCCATCCCAAGTGGAACTGGTTTGTATCACATAGCAAAAAATACATCCTTCAGATTTGTACCACGCGTGCATTGTTCTTCATGCCACTGAATTCATTCTTACAAGCGTTTCACCTGCTGCAGCATTTTGAGACCCTTGTGGTGCACCATTTCCACGAGCGGGAGCGTGCCATCCTGGACGCATGCAGCGCATACGCGTCTGGCATTATCGTCGGATCATCGGTCAGGGATGGCGCGAAGTACGCCTGCGATAAGTGCTTTGCCGGTTTCAAGAAGTCCCTGGTTGCACACACCGAACTTCTCGCAAAGGAGTTGGCTAAGAACAGAGCTCAAGCGCTGGAACTGAAGGGAGACACGCCAGCTGCAGATGGGATCGCGTCTACCAGCTTGGGCCAGACCTGACCATTGCCAAATTCACCTACTTAGGGAGTAACTCGGTACAAAAAGGGTGTGTAAATCACAATCCACACGAAAGGCATGGAAGAAGTCTAGGGGTGATGGTATGACTGTAGATGAATTGGTTGTAGTTTGGTAATTGCCGTTTCTGGAAGATGAAATTTCGCCACGTTATATGTCTACCTCACTTTGTGGTTTTATACATGCTTGGTGCATGACGTGTTGATAGCTTCAGTGACTCTGGAAGTGTGAATAGAACTATGTGCCACTTTGATGACCACTAGCAAAATAAAAACAAGGAAGCAAAACAGAAGGATATTGCAAAACTTCAGGCATGTGCACAATCTTCAGCTTTCAGGTTGGAAAGATTTAATCAGACATGTTTCCATCTAATCTAACTGTAAAAGAATGTCTGCATCTCACAGAACTTGATGGTTCAATTAGCAGCCGTTAGCAAATGAGACATCTCAGCAGGTATATAACGGAAATCACCGCAGTACAGTACAGGAGGGTTTACAGTGATATACGAGCCCGGGGTATCTGTATCTGTATCTATGGTGTCCAGTAGTCCTACAAGCACTCAGAAAACCCGATGCAGTTCTAGAAATACTCGAACTGGCCGGAGGCCGTCTTGGCTGCCGCGACAGCGCCAGCCGATAAGCTGCTCGGAACGGTGCCAAGGCCACGCTCTGCCTTCTTCTCCTTGCCTAGGTACTGCCTGAAGTCGACGGGGTCCGGCACCGACGGCGGGTGCGCGCTCCGGACAAGCGCCCAGTTCACGCCCTCGAAGAACGGGTGCTGCTTGATCTCGGTGGCGCCCCTCTTGGTCGCGATCCTCTTCTGGGGGTCCTTGGTGAGCAGCCCCCGGATGAGGTCCCGCGCGACGTTGCTCACCGGCGGGCTCTCGGGGAACCGCAGCGGCTGCTCCACCACGTTGCTCAGCGTGGCGCGGTTGCCGTTCCCCTTGAAGGGCGTCATGCCGTGCAGCAGCTCGTAGAGGAAGATGCCGAAGGTCCACCAGTCCACCGCGCTGCCGTGGCCCTCCCCTCGGATGATCTCCGGCGCCAGGTACTCGTGGGTGCCCACGAACGACATGGACCGGGCGTCCGTCGGCTCCGCGTTGAACTCCATGGTCTGGAGCCCGTGGAGGCTGAGGTCCGACTTGGTCTTGTTGCGGTTCCTCTTGCTCATGCTCATGCTCAGCATCCGCGGGAAGAACGTCGACGGCTGGATGCACCCGTTGCTCACGCCCTCCGTGTTGGTCAGCCCTTTCTCGATGCCGTTGGGGCCTGCGTGCACCGACGACGACTTGACGAGCATCGGGCTCACCGAGCACCGCAGCGACAGGTCGAAGTCGGACAGCATGATGTGCCCCCCGTCTCGGACGAGCACGTTCTCCGGCTTGAGGTCTCGGTACACAATGCCTAGCATGTGGAGGTACTCCAGTGCCAGCAACACCTCAGAGGCATAAAATCTACTAGGCAGAAACAATCAAGGGAAAGAGAATTATGATGAGCAATCGAGTACCAATAACAAGGTAGTACTAAACACAGTAATCTGAAGTGAACCAACCTGGCTGCATGCTCGGAGAAGTGCTTGTGCAGCTGCTTCTGCCGAAGCGAATGGAGATTACCGCCGCAGCAATACTCCATGACAAGGCAGTAGAACTTGTCGGTCTCGAAATGAGTGTACAGCGTGGGCAGAAAAGGGTGATCGAGAAGGCCGAGTATCTCCCTCTCCGTTTGCGCCCTGATCAGCTTGTTCCTGCTGATGAGCGACTCCTTGTCCATCACCTTCATCGCGAAGAACGTGTCCGTGCCCCTGAGCTCCACAAGGTAAACACTGCCAATGTCTCCGTATCCAAGGCGCTTCAGAAGTCTAAAGTGGACTAGGCTGAGAGGGGAGTCCCTGGAGCTGGCCAACTGGACGGCCTCCCATCGGCAGTCCCCTCCGGTGTGATGCTTGACATGGCCGGACATGCAGCTATCCAAGCTGTTACTTCTTGGACTGTCAGCGCTACCTTGACGAATGGTTAGACCGGAATCACTAAGTTTCTCTTGTGTATTACTGTTCATGCCTCTGGATGCTGCTTTTGTTGGTGTCAGCACAGGGCTCTCCGCAGGATTAACAAGGCGTTTTGTCATGTGGTTTGGGTTTCCTTTGTCAGCAAAATCTTCTTTCTTGGGACGTGGTTTCTTATCCGAAGGGATCTGCGAGTGTGCAGCCTGTTTGGATGCTGTGGATGGATTGGCTGAGACACCCGGTTGATTCCGGTCTACGGCGCCATTGAACGCTGTATTTTCACGAGTGCTGAAGTCCATTGGGATCTGCGAGTGTGCAGCTGGTTTGGATGCTGTGGATGGATTGGCAGACACACCTGATTGATTCCGGTCTAAGGTGCCATTGAACGCGGTATTTCCACGGGTGTTAAAATCCATTTTGTCATTCGCGGTGTCCAGTTTGTTGTATGACCTGGAGTTCATCTGAAACTTCACAAAATAGTTCATTATTACAGTAAGAATGTGCAATAGTAGAACCATTTAACTCTAGAAATAGAATATGGAAGACCAAATAGTGCATTACAATTCCAAACAAAACAACAACTTCACAATGATCATGATCACTAGGCATTAATCAACTTCCCAGGAAGAAACAAAAAAACTGAAGAACTTTTCTGCTGTCATAACCATTGCTCTAATTCTGTATTCCTGGGTAAAGCCTTCTCATATGATACATCATTTTAAAGACATAATACGTTGTTTTAGACCGACAATGTCTAAGTGATAATAATGCATTAACCAATAATAATGAATTTGTAGAAGAATGAAAATACAATTGTATTGATCATTAATTCCAAATGCTTATATTGACACTGTTGCCTTAATAAGCTAGCTGTATACAAATGGACACTGTTACTTTAATAAGTTGAGTATACATCACAGTCCTGAAACTATCACATATGCCATTTTAAAATAAATTCAGTACATAAGTATGCATATCCATGAACATGCAAGAAGAGTAATTTAGAGGTAGAACATGCACATACAGACCAGTCAACTATATGAAGTCATGTAGTATCTCCTAGACTCCTAGCTCAGAAGTTACATATTTGCCTGTCATGGCATTACATAACTGTCACGGACAGGCATACATATGTAGAATACGATTATAAAATCCATGATCCGTTATCTGAAGGTGTTTAAGTAGCAAAATTGGCCTAGCTGGGAACTGTATGCAGTAAACCCCTTTTGACTTTCTCTGAACATAACAACGCTGTGTTAAACTAGCACGTGACATGTGAGCGTGCCTGATCATGTATGCAAGCACCCAACAATGGCAAAGGAACATATTCAAAACAAATCAAATTGAAGCGCCGAACCAAGCAGACATGTATTTCACACCTTGCATTTTGCAAGGCATCGAATTAAAAAAACTCTGGTTTAATCCGGAATGTATTGATCTATCTAGCACATTGGAACAGGGTAGCAGGGGTGGCTGATCGGCGGGGGAAGAGGCACAAACAAACCTAGAGACGATGGATCAGGTGAGGCGGACCAAGCCTCGGCGGCCCCCGCAAACGCCACGGCAAGGCACCGTCTGGAAAGGGGACAGACGGACGCGAGGTCACCCTCCCATGGGCGGGGAGGCGGCGACGGTGGAGGTGGTTGTTTCGCGGGGAGGCGACGGGGCGTGGAGGAGGCTGGGGCGGGACGGGGAAGGCGCGCGGGAATGGGTGGAGAGGAGGCATTGCTAAATTTAAGAAGGAGCACGCGCAGGCGCGGCGGAAGTGGGAGGGGGAGGCGGTGGGGAGAGGAGGAGGAAGGGGTCGAAAGAGGTGACGGCCGGGGCGGTGTTTCCCATGGCAAGGCCGGACTGTGGAAGACGAGCCGGCATTTGGAACCGTGTGATTGCGTGATTTTGAGGTTTGGAAATAACTGGGAACACGACATGTCTCAATTTTTTTTTTGTTTTTTCAAAGGGAAACGTTTCCCCACGGTGCACCGGCCGAGCGTTTCGGCCGGTCCCGTGCACGCAGCTCGATTGGGTAGCCATCCAGCGCTCCCGCACCTCCGGATCCACGTTGTGTCTTTTTCCTTGGCCCATCACGTGACCTTGGCCCACCATGTTTACTCGGTCAGCTCTTTTTTTCACCAACCGCTCAAGCTGTGGGGTAGGAAAAATATCTACAACTGCAGACGGACGGAAGTTGCATCCGTTTTTTGCTACAAAGACGACATTTGTTTGCTGCAACTGTTGTTGTCTTTTTGCCACGACCAGCGTGTTTTTTTGCTACATCCATTTTTTTAATGGTGATGATTGGTGGCCGGCGTTCGTGCAGATGACTGGGACAACGATTTTTGCTGCAACTATTGTCGGATTTTGTTACAACTGACGAAGAAATTTGCTATATTAATTCATGGTAGAGATGCACCCGGGACAACAACAACGATGATTTTTGGTTGCAAATGTCCTTGTCTTTTGCTACCACCAGAGAGGTTTTTGCTACATCTATCTTAATGGTGATGTTTGGTGGCCATCATTCGTGCAACCCGTGCAACGAACATCGACGGTGGAGAAAAGCTTCAACTATCGATTTCTTGCCCAAATGAAAAAAGCTGCAACCGTTTACATGAAAGCTTCAACCCTACATTTAAAAAGCTTCAACCCATAAACTTTTTTGCTGGAACCAACTACTGTATTTGTCGTTGATTCTTTTTTGCTGGAACCAGTGTTTTGTTTTGCTACCACCGACGGCTTCATTTGCTACCATCGGCGACATGGTTTGCTACCACCATATGCAGCGGCCGGTCGACGTCAATGTTTTTCTTGCTACAACAGTGTCATGTTTTTGCTGCAACCGGCAGCCACAGAAGATACAATCGGTTAACATTTTTTGCTACAATGGCGCCGGCGAGCTTTTAATTTGTTGGAAGTGTTGCCCTTTTTTGCTACAACCGGTCGTTCTTTTTGCTGCTACCGACACCCCGACAGAAGTACAGTTTTCTTACGAGCTCGTCGCCGGAGCTGTTGCGACCTGCAACCGCAGAACGCCGGAGCTGCGTTGGCCATCACCGGAGTTGCGATCGTCGTCACCGGGAGATGCAACTACGGGGACACGCTGCTGCATGCACGGAGCCAACGAGAAACACATGAGACGACAGCGGCGAGGGGCGACGAGGGGCGGCGACCAGCGGTGAGGGCGACCACCGGTGGCGTGGGCGGCGACCAGCGGTGAGGGCGACCACCGGTGGCGTGGGCGGCGACCAGCGGGACGCGCCAGGCGGTGCTTCTAGGCCGGGTGCTTACGACGAGCGCGGGGCGGCGCCATGGCCGGGGCGACGAAGCACGGGCGGCGCCCTTGCCGGGGCGACGAGCGATGCGGCGGGCGGCCGGGGCGACTAGCGCGGGCGGCGCCATGGCCGGGGCGGCGAGGGCGACGAGCACGAGCGGTGCCAAGGCAGCAAGCGCGGGCTTCGTGGTCGCACATCCGTGGGAGCCTTGACTGGTTCGGTCCTCTTTTGTGTGTGCTAGAGACGAAGATAAGGTAAGGAAAAAAATAGAATGGAAGCTGCAATCTGAGGGTCTCGTGCAGCCAGATCGAGCGGCTGGGGGCAGACCGGCCGAAACTTTCGGCCGGCGCACCGGCGCCCAGTGCTGCCCTTTTTCAAAGCGGGTTAGGCTGGCCATAGTGGGGGTAACATAACTACTTCCTCCGTCTCAGTTTACAAGTCCTACGCGTATACCTAGGTTGTTAATTTTATCACTCTAATATAAACTATATAACACAAAAATTATACCGTTTGAAAATAGAACATCTGAAGTTTATATTGGTATATTTTTTGTAATATATGACTTGTATTTGGTTGATCAAATCGACGACCTAGGGGTACGCGCACGCACTGTAAACTGAGAGAGAGAGGGAGTAGTATCATGTACTTGGGACTCGCAAACATGCTTATGTGGCAGGCAATTAAAGAAGAGAGAGAGGGTAGTAGTAACATAGATAGATACCGTGAGACTAGCCACAATGCATAGTAACATGCACTAGTAACTTACACAAATCCCTAGACTATGTTACTACCTTCATAGTGGGTAGTAACATAAGTGTGGTAACATGCAAGGCTTCATTTATTAGGTTATAGACTCATATTGCATTGGGACATGTGATGTTACAGTAACTAGCTAAGTTACTGTAACTATCTCTCTCCTCATTAACTCATTGCCACATAAGCAAATTTGCTGAGTTGGACTCGATGTTACTGCTGAAGTTACTCCCACTGTGGCTAGTCTAACATAATAAATGTTATGTTACCGTAACATAACATAGGTAGATACCGTAACATAAGAGAGAGTATGTGTCATGCATGGCAATAAATGAGACCATCTATGATACTACTTTATGATACTATGCACTATAGATGTAGTATCATACACTAGTATCATATGCATGATACTAGTATATGTTACTCTCCACTATGACCAGCCTTAGAGCATCTGCAGGAGTCTCCCAAAAAACCTCTTCCTATACATGTGTGCCCTTTATTTTTATTTTTCGAAAGCACACAAATTGTGTGCCTTAACTTTATACAAGACTGTCGAGGCCCGCTTCAACGACTCACCATGCTGGAAAAATCTTTTGAAAATCAAGGAGCTGTATATGATTGGGAGGAAATTCCATACGGGATCTGGTAACCTGACACGGTTATGGAAAGACTCCATCAACAGGCTGACCCCGTTTATGGACCAATTCCCCGGCTTTACAATATTTGCGTTGCACAGGATTGCACTCTGGACAAACTGGAGGCTGTGGTCTGTACTGACTTCTTTCGTAGAAGATTAGACGACGAGTTAACAAACCAATGGTTGATGTTGAGAAGTTGTGTCCATAGGATGAATCTGTCTGGAGACAGAGACTCTGTGTACTGGAGCTTGAACAAGTCGGGTAGGTTTACTACTAAATCCATGTACAAATGGCTAGAGAGACCTCTTAGTGGGTGTACCTATAAATGGATTTGGAAGCCAAACTCCCTCTTAAAATCCAGATCTTCCTTTGGCAACTTGCTCAGGATGCGGTGCTTACCAGGCAAGTGATGCGTCAGCGAAAATGGCAAGGGAACCCTGTGTGTTCCTTTTGTCATCAAATTGAAACTTCCCGGCACTTACTTTTTGATTGCTCTGTGGCCAAGGTTGTTTGGCGATCGATTGGGGTCACACTTGGGACAGATTTATGTCCTCGTAACTACTGGCAGTTTTTTGTTTGGTGTCATTCTTTCTTGCCGGGATGTGAATCGTTCTATACTGTGGCACTTGGGGCTGTCACTTGGGCCATCTAGCTGGCTCGTAATAAAGCTACCTTTGAGAAAAAACGATCAAATCTCCTTTTGAGATTGTCTTTACGACAATTTCTTTTCTCTTGTATTGGGCAGGTTTGCAGGCGGGAGAAGACATCAAGCAGCTCCGAGCGGGTGCTGAGATGATTCGCAACGGGACCATGCTGTTGATGAGGGCCTGTGACGCATCGAAGGGTGGAAAGTGAAGTTGCAGCACTTGTTCTGGCCGTTGCTCTTCTATGACAACAACGCTGGAAGTTTCTGTGGCGGTAGCCTTGCTGCTAAGACTGTTTTAGCTATATTCTGTGATACTCTGTGGTGACGTGCCATTTTGCTTTTGTAATAGGGCTAGTTTTATTATGGTGCTGCTTAGGTTTTCGCCCCATAGCACTCGTTTCGATGGCGGGTGAGTGCGGTGGTTTCCTAGCAGTGTGTTGAACTCGCTCTCCCCTTCTCCTTGTTCTTGGACTATTCGTCAGACCTTGTATTTCCGTTCTAAGTAATGGAAAGGGGGATAGCCCAGTTCAAAAAAAGAGAGAAGAAATACAAGAAGCTCCCACCACATCCGGTGAGAAGCAAGAACCACTCCAACTCAAAGGATCGTAAAAACAACCACAACCCAAAATAGTCTGCCCTAAGAAGTCTAACAAGACCGCGTCTCGACCAACACCGGTCACTTCCGAAGAGCAACAACTTCAAAGAACTCTCTTTGCCAACACACCAACCACCCATGAGCGCCTAAAGAGAGTTGGCAGGTGGGTGGCGGGACTCGGACAACTCTGTGAAAGCCATCGTCTTGGAAACACCCGCGATGGCGTACATAGCACCCTTGAAGAACAATCCAGAGCAGCGGTGAACATCGAAGAAACACAACAAGGAACCTCCAAGCCCTCCTCCAACAAATGATGCTCCCAACGGAGGAACGACGACAATGACACCATCATCGCCGATTCGGAACTGAATCAACGCTTTCGCCCGGAGACAACATACCAAATGAGAGTGAGCAAGGTGTCGACGCACCACAGCTACGCCTCCAGGAAGGTGAACGACACCCACAGGTGTCGTCGCCGCTGGCACCGACCAAAGCCGGGCAGGATTTTCATTCATATCGCCGCACACCTACAATCCAACCCATCAGAATGGGGCCACACCGTCCAAGTTGATTCACATCGCTACTGCCACAACGCCTTGCCGAAGGAGCCACTTGTGAACAGCCGCACCATCGCCAGAATAGCCGGCACTGACGATGCCATGGACCTAAGGTAGGGTCATAGGCCTGACCTATATGCCCTACCCGAGGTCACTACTCTAGAATCAAGGACATTCAAAGTATAGCAAGAAATACCGACTGAAGTAGCCATGGAGTGCAATCCATTCGACCAGTCACCTCACTCGGATACCCCCAATTTCACTCGACCTGGATGAAGTCATTTGACCATACAGGAAACCACTCGGAGTACAGAAGACCTAGAGTCACTCAGGATGGCAACGGTCAGGCGTTCACTCCGTAGTCTTAAAGATCATTAATAGCACTTTATAGCTGGCGCTACCAGTAACGCCCTGTCTTAATGTACATTGAACCCTGTAACGGGGGATGGCTGGGGTCCTGGTGCACTCCATATAAGCCACCCCCCTCCTCTGGGACAAGGGTTTGCACCCCTTGTAACACACACCCATATTCCAGTCGACCGCCTTAGGGCACCGAGACCTAGGGCTTTTACCTCCTCCGAGAGGGGCTTGAACTCGTAAACTCGTGTGTACAACCTCGCCGTAGCTAGGGCATTGCCTCCTCATACGTACCCCCTACTCTTACTGTCAGACTTAGTACCATGACAGTTGGCGCCCACCGTGGGGCAAAGCGTCTTGGCAACTTACGGCGAGGTTGCATTTTCTCCAATCTTCATCAACATGGTTTCCGGCGGCGGCTTGGTCATAGGCCGCGAGTTCCGACTCGGCGCGCTCACTTTCATTGTCGGCAACTCCGCTTGGCTCCAAGAAGCCCCCCTTGATGTCGAGGCCCTTCCGATCCGCGGGGTGTCGCACTTCCGCGTGAGTGCCTGCGGTGTTCTTCTACGACAGTCGTCGACTCCGTATCGGTCGGCCCTCACATCGTCTGCTCACTCCGTCGGTCGCCGCCACAAGCGATCCAGTCGGTCGCGGCTCCGGCATTGGGTCAAGCATGTGGTGGCCCGTTAGACGGCCACCCCACAAGTCGCGGCGATCGAGCCTGACGAATTTCTCTGCGGTCTAGTCGACCCGTCGACTGGTTCTGTAGATACTTTTTCCGAGCGCGGGAGCTGTGACCCCGTGACAAAAGTTCTCATGGTCGACTCCCGTCACAGCCCACCCGGGTTTCGCTGCAACGGCGGCAACGATGACGGCGACGACCCGTCATTCGGCCACGATGAGTACGAGCCCCAACCTCTCAATTCGCAGCAGAGGGAAGAGTTGCACCGCCGCAACATGGAGGCACTCTAGACCCCCATCATAGGGGAGACTGCCGAGGCTCGGGCCTTGGAGGTTGTGCGCCTAGCCACGTTGGCTGAGCGCGCGCGTCTGGAGAATCTCCAACATTCTCTCGATGAACGCGCCCGTCGACTGATCCCTGAATCCAGTCGACGTCAACGATAATTGTTTCTGCCTAAACCCCGGGTATACCACACTCCGATCTGGAATCTTATAGCTGTTGCACGTATAGCAGAGTTTATTCAGCCATCTCGTTCAGAAGCTGGAAGAGGCTTGAAACAAATTTGAGCGCTGCTCCGGGCAGCAGGAGCGCAAAACTCCGATGTTTCCCAGTCGCGGAACAGGATCCACGGCAGGTCAGTAAGGGCAGATGCAGTTCAATCGGCACACAGTCCTGGGTCGCCTTTGCGACGTGAAGATCCGATCACCGTCGAGATCGGCACCTGGGAATAGCTCATGGAGAGTTTGATCGTGAGTATGTGTCATGGTTCTAAGTCTGACAGTAGAGTGGGGGTAGGTATGGAGAGGCAAGGTCCTAGCTATGGAGAGGTTGTAAACACAAGAGATGTACGAGTTCAGGCCCTTCTCGGAGGAAGTAAAAGCCCTACGTCTCGGAGCCCGGAGGCGGTCGAGTGGATTACGTGTATATGAGTTACAGGGGTGCGAACCCTTCTGCCTGTGGAGGGGGGTGGCTTATATAGAGTGCGCCAGGACCCCTGCCTGCCCACGTAATGAAGGGTTTAAGGTACATTAAGTCTGGGGCGTTATTGGTAACGCCCCACATAAAGTGTCTTAACTACCATAAAGTCTACTTAATTACAGACCGTTGCAGTGCAGAGTGCTTCTTGACCTTCTGGTGGTCGAGTGAGTCTTCGTGGTCGAGTCCTTCGAGTCAGTCGAGTGGATTCCTCGTAGGTCGACTGGAAGGTGATCTCTTCTAAGGGTGTCCTTGGGCAGGGTACTTAGATCAGGTCTATGACCCTACCCTAGGTACATGACTTCATCATTAGCCCCCGAATGGATTGAGGCTTGAGTGATGAAGGAGTTGGTGTTGTTTCCGATTGGCCTTTGCATACTGGTCATGCGTTGTTTTGAACCAAAAATCTCTTTGTTGATAGTGAGCAACTCTTCTTTAGTCGACTCGATCCATTCTTTTCTTTCGTCGAGTGATCTTTTGGACTTTGCCGATTTCCGAGCGACGGATCGCAGGAAATCCCGCGTCTGACAGACCGATCTGCCGTTCGCGGATTCCGCGGGATATGAAATTTGGGGAAGCGCGCGAAGCGGGGCGGACCGCGGCGCTCGGATGGGATAGGGCATAGACGCCTCGATCCCCGCGCCGCTTTTTTCGCCACGTATCACGTCCGCGCAACTGTTTCGGGATATGATTAGATCGACCGGGCCCACCTGTCATCCACTCGGAAGGGATCTTATAAATGCGCCCGGCGAGGGTTTTTGAACAGTGCCTCAGCATTCTCTCTCTCTGCTCTCTTCGTCTCCGCCCAACGCGCCCGCTCTCGCCTCCGCACAACTTCTCCTCGCGCGTCTCGCCGGCAGCCATGGTCAAGGAGAAGACGGCGGAGCTGGAACGCGCGAAGAAGGCGTCGGCGACGGAGAAGGCGAAGGGGAGATCCACCAGTCGCGGCGGGTCTTCGTCTAGATCTCGCCTGCCGAAAGGCTGGGTCCAGGGAGATTGGATCCGGTCGACCATCACGGAGACGGATCTCCTCGACATGGCCAACGACGGCCTGATCCCCCATGGAGCCGCAAGGCTTCCGGGGAAAGAGTGGCAGCCCCAGCCGGAAGAGGGTGAGTGCGTGCTTCTGGCTACCCATGTCGACCGCGGATTTTCTTTGCCACCGAGCGTTTTCTTCCGTGGTTTCTTGAACTTCTTTGGAGCGCAACTCCACCACTTCACCCCGAATTCTATCGCCTATCTTGCCGCGTTTGTGTCCATGTGTGAGAATTTTCTGGGTTGTCGACCGTATTGGGGCTTGTTCAAGCACATATTCACGTGTCGCTCTCAAACCGTGAAGAAGGCGAGCCCAGGCGACGAAAAAACCCAAGTTGTCCAAATGTGTGGAGGTCTGGGGATCCAGGTGAGGAACAAGAGTACCTTCCCAGCCATGACGTTTCTCGAGTCAGTCAGAGGCTGGCAGTCGACCTGGTTCTACTGCCAGAATCAGCCGACGCCGGGGCAGTCGAGTGGACTCCCTCAGTTCACCATGGACCGAGTGAACAAGCCCTCCTCTCTGAAGGTGATTCCGGAAGAGAAAGCTGACGTGAAGATGCTGATGGAGCGTGTAGTTCAGTTGGTTCGGGAGGGAGTAACGGGTATGGATCTCCTGGAGGTTTTTCTTAGGCGACGTATCCAGCCTCTTCAGTTCCGTAGCCATTGCATGTGGTTGTACCGCGGGACTGAAGATGAGACTCGGATCAATCCAGAAGCAGTCGACGATGCCACTCTGGAAAGGTGGATGGCCGCTGTTACTGGGAACAAGGATAACCCTCGTGGAGCCAGAAGGATTCCTCCACTCGACCACCGCAGCATTCCAGACAAGGTATGTCTGCTCCACTTCCCATTGTATTCTTGTCATATTTATTTCTGTTTTCTCTGCAAATCGGTCGATTGATCTGTGTCTTGATGTCTATCAGGCCCTCACTGAGCTGTACTCGATGCCCAATGGAGCACAGGCTCCGACTGAAGAGGGAGAAGCGAGCGGAGGCGAGAGCCAGGAGGAGTGGGACTCGGATGCCACTGAGGACGATGATGATGATGATGACGATGAGGAGGACGAAGAAGAGGAGGAGGAGGAGGTCGCACCACCGCGCTCGGAAAGGCGGTCGAAGCTTGTCCATGACCCTGTGACTGAACGTGGCAAGGGGGTTGCGACTGTTGCGAAGTCAACCAAGCGCCCTCGGACCACTTCTCCGGCGCCGACTGAAAAGGCGTCGAAGCAGCCCAGGGCGGCCCCGTCAAAGCCGACCAAGCTCCTGCCGAAGATGAAGGTGTCCATCCCCACCATATCAGGGTAATCATGCTGCTTAAGTCTTCTTGTTTTGTGTGAGCTTTATCTCTGGTTGACGCTTGAGTTAGTCGACTGATTCTTTGGAATTGCAGTGCTGCTACTTCTAAGACCTCAGCCAGGGCTGACGACCATGAGATGGAGGACGCAGCAACCTCAAACCTTGGTACTATACTCTTAATTCTGTTTTTAGTCGATTGACTCATGATCTCTAATTCTGATTCTTTTCTGTAGCTCCATCCAATGTCGTTATCACTCTTCCTGATGATGATGAAGATGAGGAACCACTGAAGCACAGGAGGAGCAGGAAAGTGTCTGCCGGCAAGGTGGCCCAGGATGTGACGGCGCCCGAGACTCTGGTCGCAGAGGAGGAGAACACCACTCGACACACCGTGTCTTTCGCGGTGCCGTTGACGAGTGCTCATCCTGCTTCGTCGAGTGCCGCACAACCTTCTCTCTTCACGACGCACCACGTCCCAGAGGACCAAGCCAGTGCTGCTAAGGAAGCGATACGCCAAGCAGGGATCATGATGGAGCAGGTGAAGACCATCCGGGATGAGAGCCAGGCAGCTTACGACGCCAGTTCTGCCCTTCAAAGCAATGTTCAGGTCAGTCGGATCGCCTGTTCTGTTAGGATATGCTATCAAAAATCTTTTCTTTCTGGAATCCATAGCAATCACCCAGTGGGTGTGTCGATTGAAACTCCGTGTTAGCGGGGGCACGCAGAGTGCACCCGCTGGGTGTAGTCCCCAAGGCTAAGGTCGACTGCTGGCAGTCGGCCTTAGGATTTATAAGTTCAGTCTTTCCGTCATTCGACTATGGCGAATGGATTTCTCAAACCGGTGGGGGCACGCTGAGTGCACCCACTGGGAGTAGTCCCTGAGACTGTGGTCGACTGCTTGCAGTTGATTACAGTCTGAAGAATATGTCTTGAGCGTTTTTTTGGGGTCGACTGGTCGACTCTGTCTTTAATAGAACTAGTGGGGCATTCTGAGTGCACCCACTGGGTGTAGTCCCCGAGACTACGGTCGAATGTTTGTATTCGGCTGTAGTCTTAGAAACGCATGATTTTCTCTTATCCACTCAGAAGTAAATTATCTTTGATATTTTGTCGATTGGTTCTTCGTAGAAATCCTGTGATCTTGCGGCTCATTATACCAAGCTGGAGCACAAGCACATTCAGCTCGAACTGGATCTGAAGCTGGTTCAGGAGAATCTGACGAAGGTGAAGGAGGAGACCAAAGGTATGTTCGGTGAGACCTCGACGACTCCTTTTTCCCTTCATTTGTTTCAAAACCTGACCTTGCTGTAACTTGCAGGCAAGGTGAAGGAGGCCCAGAAGAAAAAAGACCTTGAGCTAGCTGAGAAGACCAAGCTTGCTGACGAGAAGTTAGCTTCAGTCACCAAGCTCGAAGAAGAAAATACTAATCTGAAAGCTGCTCTCGGGATTGCCAACAAGGAAGTCAGTCGACTGAAAACTGACAAAGCTGCCCTGACCGACAAAGTCAGCCAGTTGACTGGGAAGAAAAATGATCTGGAGGCCTTCCTGGGTGGTCTTGCCAAGAAGTTGTTCCTTATGCTTGAAGGTAACCCTTTACACTCGACAATCATTTTCAGCTGTGATCTTTCCATTCGACCATTGCCTTGACTCGGTGATTGTCCTTGTAGAATTTTGTCAAAACTTTGAAGAAGAGACTAGCCGGCTGGAACCAAACCTTGATCCCGTCAATTCTCCAGTGAACGATGAAGTTGCCATGAATGTTTTCCGACTGGAGTCCCGTGTTGCAGCTGTCGTGGACTATCTTGCAAGGCTGAAGGTCGCCACATCTCGCATCGACTCGATGCTCTGGCCCAGGGAGACACTCCAGAACGACCTCGAGTCGCTGATGGCTCGCCTGAACACGGTCCCTGGTCGAGTGCAGGAGTGGAAAAAGTCCTCGGCTCGGTGCGGCGCAGATGTTGCTCTGTGTCTGGCCCGAGTCCACTGCAAAGATGCGCGAGAAGACAAGCTGGCGGCTCTCCGGGTGGCCAACACCAAGAAACACGACTTCAGGTCCTTCATGGAAACCTTCATTGCTGCTGCCACTCGGATCGCAGATGGAATTGATCTTGATGAGTTCGTTGCACCTTCCAGCCCTCCACAGGAGGGGTAAAAAACTTCTTTTAAGCTCGACACTTTAAATTTGCCTCGGTATGCCGAGTGGAGTTGTAACCGATAAACCTTAATAGGCTTAGCGCCTGAGCACTTTCGGTTCCTTTAGGTATCGATCCAAACTTGAATTTGATGTTTGAATATGATTGCTTTTGGCTCGAAATGTCTTTTGCAGGTTCGAAGCAAGACGCTCACTGCAGTTGACTTATTCCTTAATCCACTTAGGCGAGCGCTGGGCTGCAGCTAAGCCCCCGAGTGAGAGGTTTGCTCTTCACTCGGTAGGATTTTTATATCTTAGGCGAGCACTGGGCTGCAGCTAAGCCCCCGAGTGAGAGGTTTGCTCTTCACTCGGTAGGATTTTTATATCTTAGGCGAGCACTGGGCTGCAGCTAAGCCCCCGAGTGAGAGGTTTGCTCTTCACTCGGTAGGATTTTATATCTTAG
>NC_041385.1:210069144-210074739 GCF_002162155.2 Triticum dicoccoides | reverse complement strand
TCGCAGTCGACCTGCACCTCGTCCTCCTTGCGAGCGCACATTGTACTTATGGCGTAGCTCAGAGGAGAGGGTCGCAGTCGACCTGCACCTCGTCCTCCTTGCGAGCGTACGTTGTATTTGTGGCGTAGCTCAGAGGAGAGGGTCGCAGTCGACCTGCACCTCGTCCTCCTTGCGAGCGCACATTGTACTTAGGCGAGTGTTTAAACTGCAGTTAAGCCCCCCCGAGTGGGAGTCTGGCTCGCCACTCGGTAGGATTTATATAACTTAGGTGAGTACTTGGACTGCAGCTAAGCCCCCGAGTGGAAGTCTGGCTTACCACTCGGTAGGATTTTTATAACTTAGGCGAGTACTTGGACTGCAGCTAAGCCTCCGAGTGGAAGTCTGGCTTACCACTCGGTAGGATTTTATTTAAACTTAGGCGAAAACGGATTCGCAGCTAAGCCTCCGAGTGGGAGTCTGGCTCACCACTCGGTAAGGATTTTTACAAACTTAGGCGAAACAGATTCGCGGCTAAGCCCCCGAGTGGGAGTCTTGCTCACCACTCGGTAAGGATTTTTACAAACTTAGGCGAAACGGATTCACGGCTAAGCCCCCGAGTGGGAGTCTTGCTCACCACTCGGTAAGGATTTTTACAAACTTAGGCGAAACGGATTCGCGGCTAAGTCACCCACTGAGGGGAAAATTTTATTGGACAAATAAAAAGTGACAAAAATTATGGAGGAATTATGACACTATTATTTTGAAATCCATGAACTACAGAAGTACTTTATTACAACTCATCCGAGTGATAAACTTAAGTGTAAAATGGGCGGAGTAGTTCCGTGTTCCAAGCTCGGGGCTCGTCGATATTATGTTCGACGTTGTAAAGACGGTACACCCCGTTGTGGAGAACTTTGGTGATGATGAAGGGTCCTTCCCAAGAAGGAGCAAGCTTGTGTTGTTTTTTCTGATCCACTCGGAGGACTAAATCTCCTTCCTGGAAGGCTCGACCCCTCACATTTCTGGCGTGGAAACGACGCAAGTCTTGTTGGTAGATGGTCGATCGGATCAGAGCCATCTCCCTTTCTTCCTCTAAAAGGTCGACTGCGTCCTGCCGCGCTTGTTCAGCTTCTGCTTCATTGTAGAGTTCAACTCAAGGAGCATTGTGGAGAAGATCACTCGGCAAGACTGCTTCAGCTCCATAGACCAAGAAGAATGGAGTTCTTCCGGTCGACCGATTAGGTGTGGTCCGCAGTCCCCAAAGCACCGAGGGAAGTTCGTCGACCCACGCTCCAGCCGCATGCTTGAGATCACGCATCAGTCGAGATTTCAATCCCTTGAGGATTAGACCATTGGCTCGCTCTGCTTGTCCATTCGACTGCGGATGGGCGACTGAAGCGTAGTCGACTCGTGTGCCTTGAGAGTTGCAGAAATCCCTGAATTCCTCCGAGTCAAAGTTCGACCCATTATCCGTAATGATGCTGTGCGGGACTCCATATCTGAATATCAGTTCCCTGATGAAGCTAACAGCAGTACCGGCGTCAAGGTTCTTGATTGGTTTAGCCTCAATCCACTTGGTGAACTTGTCGACTGCCACCAGTACATGCGTGAAGCCACTTCGACCTGTTCTCAAGGGACCGACCATGTCCAACCCCCATACTGCGAAAGGCCAGACGAGTGGAATGGTCTTCAGAGCTGATGCAGGCTTGTGTGACATATTTGAGTAGAACTGACATCCTTCGCACTTGTCCACTATTTCCTTTGCCATCTCATTCGCCTTTGGCCAGTAAAATCCGGCTCGGTATGCTTTGGCCACGATGGTCCGAGAGGACGCATGATGACCACAGGTCCCCGAGTGGATATCATTAAGGATGATTCGACCTTCTTCTGGCGTTGTGCACTTCTGACCAACTCCAGTCGCGCTTTCTCTGTATAACTGTCCTTTGATTACGGTAAAGGCTTTGGATCGACGGACGATCTGTCGAGCCTCTTCCTCATCCTCCGGAAGCTCTTTTCTCAGGATATACGCGATATATGGAACTGTCCAGTCGGGAATGACCACTAAGACCTCCATGATCAAGTCGACCACTGCTGGGACTTCAACCTCAGTCGGATCTGTGGCACTCTTGGGCTGTGGAGCTTCTTCGGTGAAAGGATCTTCTTTGACTGACGGAGTGTGTATATGCTCCAAGAACACACCACTCGGAATGGCTTCTCTCTTGGAACCTATCTTTGCCAGATCATCTGCTGCCTGATTTTTCAGTCGGGGTATGTGATGGAGCTCTAACCCCTCAAACTTCTTTTCCAGCTTCCTCACTGCATTGCAGTATCCAGTCATGGCTGGGCTTCTCACGTCCCACTCCTTCATCACTTGGTTGACCACTAAATCTGAATCGCCATAGACCATCAGGCGACGGACGCCGAGTGAAATGGCCATGCGTAATCCATATAAGAGGGCCTCATACTCTGCCTCGTTGTTGGAGGAATCAAAGTGAATCCGGAGCACATATCTAAGCTTATCTCCTCTGGGGGAAACCAAGACCACCCCAGCACCGGAACCATTCAGCATTTTAGAGCCATCAAAGAACATGGTCCAATGCTCCGAGTGAATTTCAGTCGACTGCTGTTGTTCGATCCACTCGGTGAGGAAATCTGCTATTGCCTGGGACTTAATGGCTTTCTTTGCCTCAAACTTGATATCAAGGGGAAGAAGTTCAATCGCCCATTTCTCCACTCGACCAGTTGCATCTCTGTTGTGCAAAATCTCTGATAGTGGAGCGTCGCTGACGACTGTGATGGAATGATCAGAGAAATAATGAGCAACCTTCTTTGTGGTCATGTATATTCCATACACAAGCTTCTGATAATGAGGATATCTCTGCTTGGATGGAGTCAAGACTTCAGACAAATAATATACTGGGCGCTGAACCTTGAAGGCTTTTCCTTCTTCTTCCCGCTCGACCGTAAGCACCGTACTGACGACTTGTCCTGTGGCTGCGATATAAAGCAACAGAGGCTCTTTGCTGATTGGAGCAGCAAGCACCGGCTGGGTGGAGAGCAGAGCTTTTAGCTCGGCAAATGCTGCGTCAGCTTCTGGAGTCCACTCGAACTTGTCTGCCTTCTTCATCAGTCAGTAAAGAGGCAATGCCTTTTCACCGAGTCGTGAGATGAATCGACTTAATGCGGCCAGGCATCCAGTAAGCTTCTGGACATCGTGCACTCGCACAGGGCGTTTCATTCGGAGAATAGTGCCGATCTTTTCTGGATTAGCATCGATCCCTCGTTCGGAAACAAGAAAATCGAGTAACTTGCCACCAGGAACTCCGAATGTGCACTTTGATAGATTGAGCTTGATATCATACCTTCTGAGGTTGGCAAATGTTTCGGCGAGGTCAGTGAGCAGGTCGGAACCTTTCCGTGACTTGACGATGATATCATCCATATACGCTTCCACATTCCGACTGATTTGAGTGAGCAGACACTTCTGAATCATTCGCATAAATGTGGCTCCGGCATTCTTGAGGCCGAATGGCATGGTGATATAGCAGAAGCACCCGAATGGAGTGATGAAAGCTGTTTTTATCTCATCGGGTCCATACAGACGGATCTGATGGTACCCGGAATAGGCGTCTAGAAAAGACAATCTCTCGCACCCCGCGGTCGAGTCAACAATTTGATCAATGCGAGGGAGAGGAAAATGATCTTTCGGGCAGGCCCGATTGATGTGCTTGAAATCAATGCACATTCGTAGCGATTTGTCCTTCTTAGGAACCATGATGACATTAGCAAGCCACTCAGAGTGGTATATCTCTCGGATAAATCCTGCCGCCAACAGTCGAGCCACTTCCTCACCAATAGCTTTTCTCTTCTGGACGGCAGACCGCCGAAGATGCTCTTTCACTGGTTTTGCTGATGAGTCGACTCTAAGGCGATGCTCAGCCAGTCCCTTGGGAACACCTGGCATGTCAGCTGGCTTCCATGCAAAAATGTCCCAGTTCTCACGGAGGAACTGGATGAGCGCTTCTTCCTATTTCGGGTCGAGTGTTGTGGAGATGTGGGTCAGGGCTGCATTGGGATCGGTCGGGTGAATGTGGACAGGCTTCGTCTCACCGGACGACTGAAATGCAGATTCTGTGGCGGGCTTCTTGGATCGCAGCAAATCACTCGGATCTGCGCTTTGCTTATATTCTTCAAACTCGACCGCTGTCACCTGGGAATCGGCAATCTTCGAGCCCTTCTGAAAGCACTCTTCTGCCTTTTTCCGATCACCGGTGACAGTGATCACTCCTTTGGGGCCGGGCATCTTCAGTTTGAGGTACACGTAACATGGTCGAGCCATGAACCGTGCGTAAGCTGGTCTCCCCAAAATGGCGTGGTACGCACTCTGAAAATCCATGACCTCAAACGTCAACTTTTCCTTGCGAAAATGTTTTGAATCACCAAACACCACGTCCAGAGCTATTTGGCCGAGTGACTCGGCTTTCTTTCCGGGTATAACTCCATGAAAGCTCATGTTACTGGTGCTCAGTCGGGACATCGGAATGCCCATTCCTTTCAGTGTGTCTGCATACAACAAGTTCAGCCCACTACCACCGTCCATCAGCACTTTTGTCAGTCGAGTGCCTTCGACAACTGGATCGACCACCAAAGCTTGCCTCTCAGGGGTGGCAATATGAGTCGGGTGATCAGATTGGTCGAATGTGATGGGTGTTTGGGACCATCTCAGATAACTTGGTTTTGCTGGGGCAACCATGTTCACCTCACGGTTAATGACTTTCAGTCGACTCTTGCTTTCCACATCTGCAAAGATCATCAGAGTGGAGTTGACATGCGGATATCCTTCCTCACTGTCCTCCTTGTCTTCGGCCTTGTCCGACTCCTTTTCCTTGTCCTTAGACTGTTTTCCTTGAAACTGCTGGATCAGGAGTCGACATTGGCGAGTGGTATGCTTTGGGTAAATGATATTGCCCTCTTCATCTTTCTTCGTGTGGATGTGACACGACATATCCATCACATCGTTCCCTTCTTTATCCTTCACCTTCTTAGGGTTCCAGGATCCTTTTGGTTTCCCTTTGAACTTTCCCTGAGTCACGGCCAGAGCCTCTCCAGGAGTGCTGGTTCAGCCTTCCGCTTCTGTTTCCGACTGATGTTTCCCTTCTCCGACTGACTCGGCTTGTACTTGCCGCTTCGGAGTCGGTCTTCTTCTTCGTTGTTGGCGTACTTGGTAGCAATCTCCATCATCCGACTCAGGGTCATGTCTCCAGTTCGACCAAATTTCAAACTCAATTCTCTGTTCTTGACGCCATCCTTGAAGGCGCAGACTGCCTGATGATCAGACACATTCTCCATAGTATGGTGCAAAGTGATCCATCTCTGAATATACTCCCTGAGAGTCTCATTGGTCTTCTGCACACAGACTTGCAACTCCGTCAATCCAGACGGTCGCTTGCAAGTTCCTTCAAACGTTCTGACGAACACTCGGGACAAATCTTCCCAAGTGTAAATGCTGCTAGGAGGTAACTGATTCAACCAGCTCTGGCAGAACCTTCCAACATGAGGGGCAAATGCTTCATGGCCACCTCATCATTTCCACCACCAATCTGAACCGCCACTCGG
>NC_041385.1:210035540-210068863 GCF_002162155.2 Triticum dicoccoides | reverse complement strand
GACTGCTTGTGGGCGCATCTCTGTCGGGCCCACCCCGATGGGCTCTGTTCCGGTCGACCAAGCCTTGCACGATAATGGATCGCGCGTCGAAGCCTGGTTCCCTAGGGTCGACTGGAGCTCTTCGCCCCACACTGAGCTGACGCCTGTCATCTTGCTGCCGAGGAGCGTAAGACCCACCCCTCGGAGGAGAAGTGGGCACTCGACGCCTATCATCTCGGTCGTGTCGGTCTCCATACTGGTCTCGCCGATTCTCGCGCCCTTCACGCCGCGGAGGCGATCTGGGACTGTGAGCCGACTGAATCGTATTCGCAGCGACGGATCGACTGTGAATTCTGTTGCGCGACTGCGACACGGCTGAATTCTGGTCCCCTGCTGCCCGGAGCAAATCCTTGATCTGCATCAAGCCTCTGCCAGCTTCCGACTGAGAGGGCTGGATGGACTCTGCTATACGGGTCGCAGCTGCTAAATTCTGGATTGGGGTTCAATATACCTGAGTCGGCGGGAAGAGTTGACGTCGATTGGCGTCGGGAACTCGTTGCCGCGCGCGCTCGTCGAGTGCTCGCTGAAGATTCTCCAAGCGAGCGCGTTCGGCCAAATTGGCCAAACGTGCCTCCTCCAAGGCGCAAGCCTCGGGGGTTTCTCCTGCGATGGGAGTATGCAGGGCATACATGTTCCTGCGGCGAAGTTACTCTCTTTGCAGAGAGTCGAGTGGCTCGGGCTGGTACTCTTCGTGGTCTCGTGCGGGGTCGTCTCCACCGCCTGCCCCGCCCTCATGGGCGAAGCCAGAAGGACTGCGAGGTCCGTTGACCATCAGGATTTCCGCCGCCGGATCACTGCTATCGCATTCGTATGCAGTCTCTACGGAGCCAGTCGACAGATCGAACAGGCCGTAGAGTGATTCGTCGGGCTCGATTGCCGCAACTTGGGCGGTGGCCGTCTGGCGAGCCACCGCGTGTCTCACCCACCGCTGAAGCCTCGACCGACCAGAGCGCTTGCGCTGGCGGGAGACCGGGAGGGTGGTCGATAGGGGAGTCGACCGATACGGGGTCGACGGTTGTCGCAGCAGAACGCCGCAGACACATGCGCGAAAATGCGTTGCACCGCGGACGGGGAGCGCATCAACGTCGAGTGGAGCCTCCTGGAGCCAGGCGGAGTCGTCGGCGACGAAGGTGAGAGCGCCGAGACGGATCTCGCGACCCTCGACCAAAACTCCGGCAGCAACCATGATGAAAGTACTCGGAAGAATCGCAACTTCTCCACAAGATCGCTAAAACACCTGCCCCATGGTGGGCGCCAACTGTCGTGGTTCTAAGTCTGACAGTAGAGTGGGGGGTAGGTATGGAGAGGCAAGGTCCTAGCTATGGAGAGGTTGTAAACACAAGAGATGTACGAGTTCAGGCCCTTCTCGGAGGAAGTAAAAGCCCTACGTCTCGGAGCCCGGAGGCGGTCGAGTGGATTACGTGTATATGAGTTACAGGGGTGCGAACCCTTCTGCCTGTGGAGGGGGGTGGCTTATATAGAGTGCGCCAGGACCCCTGCCTGCCCACGTAATGAAGGGTTTAAGGTACATTAAGTCTGGGGTGTTACTGGTAACGCCCCACATAAAGTGTCTTAACTACCATAAAGTCTACTTAATTACAGACCGTTGCAGTGCAGAGTGCTTCTTGACCTTCTGGTGGTCGAGTGAGTCTTCGTGGTCGAGTCCTTCGAGTCAGTCGAGTGGATTCCTCGTAGGTCGACTGGAAGGTGATCTCTTCTAAGGGTGTCCTTGGGCAGGGTACTTAGATCAGGTCTATGACCCTACCCTAGGTACATGACTTCATCAGTATGCCTATGACAACCACCGTCGAGTGCCTTCGCCCCCTCCGAGGGACGGGTCATACGCGCCCTGGCGGGATGACAACATGCGCCCGTATGGTAATGACAGCAGAGTTCCAGTCGACCCAAAAGAGCCTGGGTTCGACGCAAGGTCAGTCCTTATACAAGGTTTGGTCGACCGGAACAGAGCATACAGAGAAGGGTTGGATAGCGATAGACCCAGTGGAAGTAGAGTGCATATTTTTGGCCCTGAGTGTTTCGAAAGAGCCATCCAAGCCGCTGAGATCCCTCACAACTTCATATTGGCGACTAGCGTCAGTAAGTTCACCCGGGGAGTCAAAGCCTGACACTTGGTTGGAGGATTACCGAGTGGCTGTGCATATTGGTGGCGGCAACGACGAGGTGGGCATGAAGCACCTCCCTTTGATGCTTGAAGGTTCTGCCAGAGCCCGCTTGAATCAGTTGGCCCCTGGGAGCATTTTCAATTGGGAAGAGTTAGCTCAAGTGTTCACCAAAACATTTGAGGGCACTTGCAAGCGGCCTGCTGGTTTGACAGAATTGCAGCACTGTGTTCACAAACAGAATGAGACTTTGAGAGACTATATCCAGAGATGGACTACTCTTCACCAGACGATGGAGAATGTGTCGGATCACCAAGTAGTCTGTGCCTTTAAAGAAGCCGTTCGCTACAGAGAACTCAATTTGAAGTTCGGTCGAACCGGAGACATGACTCTGACACGGATGATGGAGATTGCCACTCAGTATGCTAACGACGAAGAAGAGGACCGACTCCGGAGAGACAAGAACAAATCAGTCGCCCAGGACACCGGAGGAGGAAACTCCAGTCGGAAGCAGAAACGGAAAGTTGAGGCTGCAGGTCCTGCTGAGGCAGCAGTTTTGAATCAAGGGAAGTTTAAGGGGAAACCTAAAGGGCCTTGGACTCCTAAAAAAGTGAAAGATCAAGCGGGAAACGATGTGCTTGATTTACCGTGTCATATACACACCAAAAAGGATGAAGAAGGGAATCTGATTCTTCCCAAGCATACCACTCGATAGTGTTGACTCTTGATTCAGAGCTTCCGAGAAAGCCAACCCAGCTGCATCACAAGTACACCATCAGTTCGGAGTGAGAAGTTAAGTTCCACCCGGAGTTGAAAGAGATCCAAAAGTGGTAAAGGAAAAGCCACCATATTCAAGAAAAACCAAGTTCAGATAAACCCCGCAAAGTTCAGAACCGCGGGCAGAAGTACTCAGGCATCAGGCCTGAAAGAATCTAACAATTACAAAATCACTCGGCATTCCGAGGCAGATAAGGTGAGGCATACAGTTTGTTCACTCTTCGGGAGGAGGGCTTGCTGGCTCGATGAAACTATCAAGGTCAATGTCTTCGGCAATGCGAGTGGCAGCATCGATGAAGGCCTACATGACGGACTGGAATTGGAGCTTCTTAGTGTTGGCAACCTTGATAGCTTCTAGCTTGTGTTCCCTGACTTCCTTGCAATGGACTCGGACCAAGGACAGAGCCACATCAGCACCGCAGCGAGCAGGCGACTTCTTCCACTCTTGCACTCGACAGGGAATTTCTTTGAGTCAAGTCATCAGAGACTCGAGATCATTCTGGAACTCCACTCGGGGCCAGAGCTCTGTGTCAATCCGCTACATCGCCGCTTTCAGACGAGCAAGGTAATCCACAGCGCTGTCAAGACGAGACTCCAATCACAGCACGTTCATCGCGACATCATCCTTGACGAGAGAGTTTATGGGGTCAAGATCTGTCTCGATCCGCCCAGTCTCTGCTTCAAAGTCCTGACAGAATTCTGCACAGTCGGAAAAGTGGTGAGTCGACAGTTATATAATGAGTCGACAGTCGCAAATCAGTCAGACGAGAGGAAGTACCTTCAAGCTTCAGGACCAGCTTCTCAGCAAGTCTTCCCAGATAAGCCTCCAGTTCACCCTTCTTCTGAGTGAGAGCTCCAACCTTGTCAGATAGGGTCTCCTTGTCCTTCTTCAGCTTCGCAACCTCCTTGTTGGCCTCAGTAACAACAGTCTTCAGCTTGGTGTTCTCCTCTTCTAACTTGCTGACTGAAGCCAGCTTCTTGTCAGCAAGCTCTGTTTTCTCTCGCGCCTCTTTCTGCACTGCGGCAAGGTCATTGTCCTTCTGCTCCAGAGCCTGCTTCATTTTGACTAAAGAAATAACATTCTTCAGACGACCTTGGAGTTGACGGTTTTCACTACGCACATCTGTTCGAGTGGAGTCAGTCGGTTCAAAAGACTAAAAGGGAAAAACTATAAGGTGGATAGTCGGGGAGTTATTACCTCCCATAGCAGCAACATCATCCTTGGCCTTTTGAAGATTCTTCTTAGCCAGCTCTAGGTCAAGGTTGAGGCTGATCTGTTTCTTCTCCAACTCAGCAAACCGGGCCCCGAGCTCACAAGATTTCTATGGACAGCAAATACGACACATCAGTCGACAGAAAAAAAGTTAATCTTAGCAAAAAGTGTTCTAAGACTACTGCATAATCAAAACATTCAATAGTAGTCTCGGGGACTACACCCAGTGGGTGCACTTGGCGTGCCCCCACTGGTCTAGTTTACCACTCAGCATGGTCTGCCCAGCGTGAGTATGCAAAAAAAAAGAGAGAAGAGAGACTCTCAAACCCCAGCCGACTGCCCGCAGTCGACCGCGGTCTCGAGGATTACACCCAGCAGGTGCACTCTGCGTGCCCCCACTGGTCTGGAACCCACTCGGATCAAACTGTTCCGCCGAGTGAAAGAACAATGAAGAGACATTCAACAAAGACCCAGCCGAATCAAATATCTGACGGTGGTCTCGGGGACTACACCTAGTGGGTGCACTTTGCGTGCCCCCACTGGTTCAGAGATACACTCGACTCAACTTGGTCGACTCAAGTGGAACAACCATTCAGCAATAAGTTAAAACACCCAGTGGGTGATTGGATAAAAAGTGCAGACTCATGATAGATGCACATAAAAGGTTCCAAAACACTCATCCAGGGACATCTTATAGACAATGAATCAACAGCTTACAACTACTATATCGTTGCAGGGCAAAAATCAAATTGGAAGATCAGTCAGAAATCAACTGACCTTGATATTGACGTGTAGAGCAGAGCTGGCGTTATAGGCAGCCTGGCTAGCCTCGTGCACCACCTTCATTTGCTCCATCATAAAATTTGCTTGGAGTATGGCTTCCTTGGCTGCACCCGCCGGGCCATCTGGAGTATGTTGAGCAACAAAGAGCAACGATGGTAGTACAACCGGAGCAATCACAGGATCTGAAGCATGGAGCTGTGCAGGCGAAGCAGGGACTTGAGCAATCGACGCCGAAGGACGGTCAGTGGACATAGGATTGGCAAAAGAAATAGAGGCCCGAGTCAGATCTCCGGACCGCTGGACCACCATTTCCGGTGCGGATGTCGACTAAGGCTCCTGGCCGGTAGGCGTTCTCCTGCTTGAAGCCCTGCCCCTCCTTCCCGTATTCTTCTGAGGCGCTTCTTCATCGTTGTTCGAAAGTTCAATGACGTCTCGTGGGGCTGCACAAAAGGCAACCACAGGAGCTCAATCGACCGACAATTCAATTGACAAAAATAAGCACAAGATTGCAGGATTGTACCAGCTTTGGAAGTAGCCGCATCTTCAGTTTCCTCATCATCCTGTACCTTGTCAATGTCCATGGAGGTTCCAAAAGTTGCAGCACTGAAAGATTCAAAACCCACTCAGTCTGAGCAGAAGTATGAGTCGACAATAAAATACAGAAAGACAGAACACTCACACAGAAGCGACGGGAACGTCCATCTTGATCCTGGGCAAGGTCTTCCGAGGCTTTGAAGGGACAACCTTGGGCTGCTTGGCGACCTTTTCTGACGGCTCCGGAGTCGAAGTCCGAGTGCGCTTATACACTTGCGTGCTCGGAGCCACATCCTTGTTGCGCCCGCCCGCTGGATCATGAGACTGCTTGGATCGGAGCTCTGTGCAGGGTGGTGAGTCGACCTCTTCTTCATCATCCGACTCATCACTCTCTTCATCATCATCATCATCGGGAGATTGACAGTCGGCGCTCTTGTCCGCTCTCTCCACTCCCTCCTGGGCTTGCTCTCCCTTCGGCACCGAATACATCTCAGTATAAATCTGCAAGGCAAGAAGTTAAACAAACATTAGTCAGATTCAAATATGGTCACAAGTCAGAATGAAAGACACTTGGTAATAAGGATTAGACCTTGTCCGGCTGATTTTTGGCGTCGAATGGGTTGACTCTCCTGGCCCCCCTGGGGTTGTCTTTGCTTCCAATAATGCCCTTCAGCCACTGGGCCACCGTCTCATGGGTGACCTCCTCTGGGTGGACCCGAGCGGTGTCATTGGAGCCCGAATACATCCACATCGAATGATCATGGGCTTGGAGTGGCTGGATGCATCGACTGAGAAACACTTCCAATAAATCCATGCCAGTCACGCCTTGACGAACCAATTGGATTACCCGCTTGGCTAGCATGTTCGTCTTTAGTTTCTCCGCTGCACACACGATCAATGAAGAAGGTTCCTGGACTCGACCTAGGGTAAAGGGAGGAAGACCGGTCGACTGACTGGGGGTCGGAATGTCTTGCCAGTAGAACTAGGTCGACTGCCACCCGCTAACCGACTCAGGAAGTGTCATAGGGGGAAAAGTGCTCCTCTTCCTCATCTGAATCCCTAAACGCCCGCACATCTGAATCACGTGTGTCCTCTCGTCAGTCGGATTTACCTTATTCACAGATTGAGAACGACAAGTGAAGATATGTTTGAAGAGACCCCAGTGCAATCTATAGCCCAAGAAGTTTTCACACGGAGAAATGAATGCAGCAAGGTATGCGATGGTGTTGGGAGAGAAATGGTGAAGCTGGGCACCAAAAAAGTTCAGAAAACCCTGGAAGAAAGGATGCAGAGGCAGGGAGAAACCATGGTCGACGTGGGTTGTGAGGAGGACGCACTCACCCGCCCACGGCTGAGGCTCGATCTCATCCCCCGGCAGCCTCCAAGTCCCATGGACGATCAAGCCCACGGCGGACAGATCCTCCAGATCTTCTTGCCGGAGCGTAGATCGAATCCAGTCCCCCTGGATACAGCCAGGCGGCAACCCGGACCTCGACGACGATCCCCGACTCGTTTTCTTGCCCTTCGCGCGCTCCAGGGCCGCTGTCTTGTCCTTCACCATTGTGGCGGACTGCACACAGGCGAGGCGGCGACGTCGAGAGTGGAGGAAGACGCGGTGGAGAAGTAGAGGATGAAGAAGGGGAATGGGGCGCACTGTGCAAATACATCGGCCTCCACGCCTTTTATGGGCCTGCTTCCAAGTGGCTGACGCGTGGGCCCGAGCGATCCTGTCAAATCCCGCAACATTCGCGTACCGGGTACGTGGCGAAAAAGGTGGCGCAGAAATCGAGGCGCCCCTGTCTATCCGTCTCGTTTACTGTGGCACACTCCGCCTCGCGCGCTTCCCCAAATTTTCGAATCCCATGAGATCTGGGAACCGCAGTAATCAATCATGCCGAAGATTTCGCACCATATCAACACTCGAAGATTGCCATCATAAGTTCACTCGACGACCTCTAAATCGATCAAGGCGACTGAAATGAAGTCAAAGTTTCAGCGTGAACCGCGAGCTCAGTAAGAATGCTTATGAAGCATAGGAGTGAAGACAAGGTTAATTTCAACTCTCTTTCACTCGGACCTCAATCCATTCGGGGGATAATGACGATGCCATGGACCTAGGGTATGGTCATAGGCCTGACCTATACGCCCTACCCGACGACACTACTCTAGAATCAAGGACATTCAAAGTATAGCAAGAAATACCGACTGAAGTAGCCATGGAGTGCAATCCATTCGACCAGTCACCTCACTCGGATACCCCCAATTTCACTCGACCTGGATGAAGTCATTCGACCATACAGGAAACCACTCGGAGTACAGAAGACCTAGAGTCACTCAGGATGGCAACGGTCAGGCGTTCACTCCGTAGTCTTAAAGATCATTAATAGCACTTTATAGCTGGCGTTACCAGTAATGCCCTGTCTTAATGTACATTGAACCCTGTAACAGGGGATGGCTGGGGTCCTGGCACACTCTATATAAGCCACCCCCTCCTCTGGGACAAGGGTTCGCACCCCTCGTAACACACACCCATATTCCAGTCGACCGCCTCAGGGCACCGAGACGTAGGGCTTTTACCTCCTCCGGGAGGGGTCTGAACTCGTTAACTCGTGTGTACAACCTCGCCATAGCTAGGGCCTCCTCATACATACCCCCTTCTCTTACTGTCAGACTTAGTACCACGATAGGCACCACCCCGCCGAACCACACCGCAGCTGCTAGCACCACCAAGTGCCCAGCAGCCTTCGAGGGCGCCTGCCTGCCCAACATCGGATAGGGCTGCCACCAGACCCTGGACGCGCTGCGCCGCCAGAGCTCCGCCAAACGAGATCCCATCTGGGGTAGGGAGGGAAGACACGCCGCCCAAAGTCGTCGCCACCCAGACAGCACCACCGGACGAAGCAAGCACACCACCGCTACCTCCGCAGAACAGGGCTGCCGCCAGAGCCTAGGCGTACCACGCTGCCAGAAGCTCCGCGGATGAGATCCCGTCAGGGGAAGGGAGAGGGGGCCGCAACACCAAGCCGGTGCCGCTGCGCTTGCCAGATCTGGGCCGCCCGGACCTCCCAACGCCCATGCCGCACCTCGGTCTGCAGCCGAGGCGCGCCGCAGCGCGCCCTCCAGGCGCAAATGCCCCGCCCACTCCGCACCCTCCAGGCGCCAGATCTGCTCGCGTCCGCGCCACAACCTGCTCGTTAGAGCCATCCTACACCACTCTGTCGACTTGCCACACCACCGTCTTGCCGTGCTGCCTCGAGCAGTGCGTCCCCACGCACTCCCGCCGAGGCCAACAGCCCGCGCCTTGAAGCCCAGAAACTGAGGTGGAGAGGGCCCCGCTGCCTCCAGACTGCGCGGGCTTTGCCCCCGGACTCTCCCAAATTCCCCCGGACTCTCCCAAATCCCTTGGTGGCCCTTCGCGTGTGTGATCACCTCTCCTTGGATCTCCACTCAGCATGTTTGTGGCTAGCTCTTTCTAGTCCAACCAGCGGCCTCGCTCCCCAACGGTTCCTCTCATGCACTGCCCCAACTGTCAATGCAAGGTGAAGTTACTTGTCTCACGGGCATGTGAGCATGAAGGTTGCATCTTACAAGTACGACAATGATGGAATAAGTCATTGGAGCTAATCTCTTTTGGTCTTGTTTCACTTGGTGTCCATTTGTAATGTATTGCTACTTGTGAGCTGCGTTGAGATTTCCCCGAAGAGGAGAGGATGATATAGTACAGTAGACATAAATATTTTCCTCAGTTAGAAACCAAGGTTATCAATCCAGTAGGAGGACCACGCAACAACTCTTTAGCAGTACCTACACACAAAAAAACAAATACTTGCACCCAATGCAAACAAGGGTTGTCAATCCCTTGGCGGTTAATTGCAAAGATTAGATCTCTTGGTGATAAATAGATAAATACAAATACAAAATAAAATAACAAAAATAAAATTACAGCAAAGTATTTTTGGGTTTTTATATATGACTTAAATAGACACGGGGGCCATAGTTTTCACTAGAGGCTTCTCTCTTGAAATAGCATATGGTGGGTAAACAAATTACTGTTAAAAATTGATAGAAAAGTGAATAGTCATGAGGATATCTAAGGCAGGGAGGCATCACGTCCGAGACAAGTAGACCGACTCCTACCTGCATCTACTACTATTACTCCACACATCAACCACTATCCAGCATGCATCTAGAGTGTTAAGTTCATAAAGAATGGAGTAAAGCCTTAAACAAGATGACATGATGTAGACAAAGTAAACTCAATCAATATGAAATCCCATCTTTTTATCCTTAATGACAACAATACAAATACGTGTCACCTACCTTTCTGTCACTGGGATTGAGCACCGCAAGATCGAACCCATCACAAAGCACCTCTCCCATTGCAAGAAAAATCAATCTAGTTGGCGAGACCAAATCAATAGATCAGAGAGAAATACAAAGCTATAATACTCATGCATGAAAGAGTTTAGAGAAGACTCAAATAATATTCATAGATAATCTAATCATAAACTCACAATTCATAGGATCCCAACAAACACACCGCAAAAAGTGATTACATCGAATAGATCTCCAAGAACATCAAGGAGAACATTGTATTGAAGATCAAATAGAGAGAAGAAGCCATCTAGCTATGGACCTGTAGGTCCGTGGTAAACTACTCACACATCATCGAAAGGGAAATAGGTTGGTGTAGATGGAGGAAATATGCCCTAGAGGCAATAGTAAAGTTATTATTTATTTCCTTATATCATGATAAATGTTTATTATTCATGCTAGAATTGTATTAACCGGAAACTTAGTACATGTGTGAATACATAGACAAAACATAGTGCCCTAGTATGCCTCTACTTAACTAGCTCGTTAATCAAAGATGGTTATGTTTCCTAACCATAGACATGTGTTGTTATTTGATGAATGGGATCACATCATTAGAAGAATGATGTGATGGAAAATACCCATCCGTTAGCTTAGCATTATGATCGTTACAGTTTCATGCTTTCTTCATGACTTATACATGTTCCGCAAACTATGAGATTATGCAACTCTCGAATACCGGAGGAACACTTTGTGTGCTACCAAACGTCACAACGTAAATGGGTGATTATAAAGGTGCTCTACAGGTGTCTCTGAAGGTGTTTGTTGGGTTGGCATAGATCGAGATTAGGATTTGTCACTCCGTGTTTCGGAGAGGTATCTATGGGCCCTCTCGATAATACTCATCACTCTAAGCCTTGCAAGCATTGTGACTAATGAGTTAGTTGCGGGATGAAGTATTACAGAACGAGTAAAGAGACTTGTAGGTAATGAGATTGAACTAGGTATGATGATACCGATGATCGAATCTCGGGCAAGTAACATACCGATGACAAAGGGAACAACGTATGTTGTTATGCGGTTTGACTGATAAAGATCTTCGTAGAATATGCAGGAGACAATATGAGCATCCAGGTTCTAAAGGAAATATGCCGTAGAGGCAATAATAAAGTTATTATTTATTTCCTTATATCATGATAAATGTTTATTATTCATGCTAGAATTGTATTAACCGGAAACATAATACATGTGTGAATACATAGACAAACATAGTGTCACTAGTATGCCTCTACTTGACTAGCTCGTTGGTCAAAGATGGTTGTGTTTCCTAACCATAGACATGAGTTGTCATTTGATTAACGGGATCACATCATTAGGAGAATGATGTGATTGACTTGACCCATTCTGTTACCTTAGCACTTGATCATTTAGTATGTTGCCATTGCTTTCTTCATGACTTATACATGTTCCTACAACTATGAGATTACGCAACTCCCGTTTACCGGAGGAACACTTTGTGTGCTACCAAACGTCACAACGTAACTGGGTGATTATAAAGGAGCTCTACAGGTGTCTCTGAAGGAACATGTTGAGTTGGCATATTTCGAGATTAGGATTTGTCACTCTGATTGTCGGAGAGGTATCTCTGGGCCCTCTCGGTAATGTACATCACTATATGTTGGAAATATGCCCTAGAGGCAATAATAAATTAGTTATTATTATATTTCCTTGTTCATGATAATCGTTTATTATCCATGCTATAATTGTATTTCTCAGATACATGTGTGGGTACATAGACAACACCATGTCCCTAGTAAGCCTCTAGTTGACTAGCTCGTTGATCAATAGATGGTTACGGGTTCCTGACCATGGACATTGGATGTCATTGATAACGGGATCACATCATTAGAAGAATGATGTGATGGACAAGACCCAATCCTAAGCCTAGCACAAAGATCGTAGTTCGTATGCTAAAGCTTTTCTAATGTCAAGTATCATTTCCTTAGACCATGAGATCGTGCAACTCCCGGATACCGTAGGAATGCTTTGGGTGTACCAAACGTCACAACGTAACTGGGTGGCTGTAAAGGTGCACTACAGGTATCTCCGAAAGTGTCTGTTGGGTTGGCACGAATCGAGACTGGGATTTGTCACTCCGTGTAAACGGAGAGGTATCTCTGGGCCCACTCGGTAGGACATCATCATAATGTGCACAATGTGACCAAGGGGTTGATCACGGGATGATGTGTTATGGAATGAGTAAAGAGACTTGCCGGTAACGAGATTGAACAAGGTATCGGTATACCGACGATCGAATCTCGGGCAAGTACAATACCGTTAGACAAAGGGAATTGTATACGGGATTGATTGAGTCCTTGACATCGTGGTTCATCCGATGAGATCATCGTGGAACATGTGGGAGCCAACATGGGTATCAAGATCCCTCTGTTGGTTATTGACCGGAGAATGTCTCGGTCATGTCTACATGTCTCCCGAACCCGTAGGGTCTACACACTTAAGGTTCGACGACGCTAGGGTTATAAAGGAAGTTTGTATGTGGTTACCGAATGTTGTTCGGAGTCCCGGATGAGATCCCGGACGTCACGAGGAGTTCCGGAATGGTCCGGAGGTAAAGATTTATATATGGAAAGTTGTTGTTCGGGTTCCAGGAAAAGTTCGGGTTTTTCCGGTATTGTACCGGGAAGCTTCCAGAAGGTTCCGGAGGATTCCGGAGGGGTCCGGAGGTCCAGAAATTGTTCCACCACGTCCAATATAGTAGCATGGGCTGTAGGGGGGCGCCCTCGCCTTAATGGGCCAGGGGCACCAGCCCCCCCAAGGCCCATGCGCATGGGAAGGGGGAAACCCTAAGGGGGAGGGCCTCCACTTGACTTGGGAGGCACTCCTCCCCCCTTGGCCGCCGCCCCCAACCCTAGATGGGATCTAGGGGGGCCGGCCCCCTCTTCCCCCCACCTATAAATAGTGGAGGGGTGGGAGGGCAGCCGCACCCCCAAGTTCTGGCACAGCCCTTCCCCTCTCCCAAGTACTCCTCCTCTCTCGCAGTGCTTGGCGAAGCCCTGCAGGATTGCCACGCTCCTCCACCACCACCACGCCGTTGTGCTGCTGCTAGATGGAGTCTTCCTCAACCTCTCCCTCTCTCCTTGCTGGATCAAGGCATGGGAGACGTCACCGGGCTGTACGTGTGTGAACGCGGAGGTGCCGTCCGTTCGACACTAGGATCTCCGGTGATTTGGATCACGACGAGTACGACTCCTTCAACCCCGTTCTCTTGAACGCTTCCGCTTAGCGATCTACAAGGGTATGTAGATGCACTCTCCTTCCCCTCGTTGCTGGTTTCTCCATAGATAGATCTTGGTGACACGTAGGAAAATTTTGAATTTCTGCTACGTTCCCCAACAGTGGCATCATGAGCTAGGTCTATTGCGTAGATTCTTTGCATGAGTAGAACACAAAGTAGTTGTGGGTGTTGATGTTGTTCAATATGCTTACCGTTACTAGTCCAATGTTGATTCGGCGGCATCGTGGGATGAAGCGGCCCGGACTGACCTTACACGTACTCTTACGTGAGACAGGTTCCACCGATTGACATGCACTTGTTGCATAAGGTGGCTAGCGGGTGCCAGTCTCTCCCACTTTAGTCGGATCGGATTCGATGAAAAGGGTCCTTATGAAGGGTAAATAGCTATTGGCATATCATGTGGTGGTTTTTGCGTAGGTAAGAAACGTTCTTGCTAGAAACCCAGAGCAGCCACATAAAACATGCAAACAACAATTAGAGGACGTCTAACTTGTTTTTGCAGGGTATGCTATGTGATGTGATATGGCCAAGAAGAATGTGATGAATGATATGTGATGTATGAGATTTATCATGTTCTTTTTTTAATAGGAATCACAACTTGCATGTCGATGAGTATGACAAGCGGCAGGAGCCATAGGAGTTGTCTTTATTTATTGTATGACCCGCGTGTCATTGAACAACGCCATGTAATTACTTTACTTTATTGCTAACCGGTAGCCATAGTAGTAGAAGTAATAAGTTGGCGAGACAACTTCATGGAGACACGATGATGGAGATCATGATGATGGAGATCATGGTGTCATGCCGGTGACGATGATGATCATGGAGCCCCGAAGATGGAGATCAAAAGGAGCAAAATGATATTGGCCATATCATGTCACTATTTGATTGCATGTGATGTTTATCATGTTTATGCATCTTGTTTACTTAGAACGACGGTAGTAAATAAGATGATCTCTTACAAAAATTTTCAAGAAGTGTTCTCCCCTAACTGTGCACCGTTGCTAAAATTCGTCGCTTCTAAGCACCATGTGATGATCGGGTGTGATGGATTCTTACGTTCACATACAACGGGTGTAAGACAAATTTACACACGCGGAACACTTAGGGTTAACTTGACGAGTCTAGCATGTACAGACGTGGCCTCGGAACACGGAGACCGAAAGGTCGAGCATGAGTCGTATAGTAGATACGATCAACATGAAGATGTTCACCGATGATGACTAGTCCGTCTCACGTGATGATCGGACACGGCCTAGTTGACTCGGATCATGTAATCACTTAGATGACCAGAGGGATGTCTATCTGAGTGGGAGTTCATAAGATGAACTTAATTATCCTGAACATAGTCAAAAGATCTTTGCAAATTATGTCGTAAGCTCGCTGTTTAGATATGTTCCTAGAGAAAATATAGTTGAAAGTTGACAGTAGCGATTATGCGGATAGTAGAAAGCTTATGTCCTTAATGCACCGCTCAGTGTGCTGAACCCCAAACGTCGTTTGTGGATGTTGCGAACATCAGACATACACGTTTTGATAACTACGTGATAGTTCAGTTAAACGGTTTAGAGTTGAGGCACCAAAGACGTTTTCGAAACGTCGCGGAACATATGAGATGTTTTCGAGGGCTGAAATTGGGATTTCAGGCTCGTGCCCACGTCAAGAGGTATAAGACCTCCGACAATTTTCTTAGCCTGCAAACTAAGGGAGAAAAGCTCAATCGCTGAGCTTGTGCTCAGATTGTCTGAGTGCAACAATCACTTGAATCGAGTGGGAGTTGATCTTCCAGATGAGATAGTGATGTTTCTCCAAAGTCATTGCCACCAAGCTGCTAGAGCTTCGTGATGAACTATAACATATCAAGGATAGATATGATGATCCTTGAGGTATTCACGATGTTTGACACCGCGAAAGTAGAAATCAAGAAGGAGCATCAATTGTTGATCGTTGGTGAAACCACTAGTTTCAAGAAGGGCAAGGGCAAGAAGGGATACTTCATGAAACGGCAAATCAACTGCTGCTCCAGTGAAGAAACCCAAGGTTGAACCCAAACCCGAGACTAAGTGCTTCTGTGATAAGGGGAATAGTCACTAGAGCGGAATTACCCTAGATACTTGGTAGATGAGAAGGCTGGCAAGTTCGATAGAAGTATATTGGATATACATTATGTTAATGTGTACTTTACTAGTACTCATAGTAGCACCAGGGTATTAGATATCGGTTCGGTTGCTAAGTGTTAGTAACTCGAAATAAAAGAGCTATGGAATAAACGGAGACAAGCTAAAGGTGAGCCGACGATATGTGTTGGAAGTATTTCCAAGTTTGATGTGATCAAACATCGCACGCTCCCTCTACCATTAAGATTAGTATTAAACCTGAATAATTGTCATTTGGTGTTTGCGTTGAGCATAGACATGATTGGATTATGTCTATCACAATACGGTTATTCATTTAAGGAGAATAATGGTTACTCTGTTTATTTGAATAATACCTTCAATGGTCTTGCACCTGAAACGAATGGTTTATTGAATCTCGATCGTAGTGATACACATTTTCATGCCAAAAGATATAAGATAGTAATGATAGTACCACTTACTTGTGGCACTGCCATGTAAGTCATATTGGTATAAAACGCATGAAGAAGCTCCATGTTGATGGATCTTTGGACTCGCTCGTTTTTGAAAAGTTTGAGACATGCGAACCATGTCTATTGGTGTATACGCATGAAGAAACTCCATGCAGATGGATCGTTTGGACTCACTTGATTTTGGATCACTTGAGATATGCAAATCATACCACATGGGCAAGATGAGTGAAAAAGCCTCATTTTTCAGTAAAATGGAACAAGATAGCAAATTGTCTAATGCAGGACCCTAAACCGCCATATTGGTGCAAATTTAAAGGCCGTTAGAAAATTTCTGGCTTAAAAAGAAGGATTCTGGTTTAATATCCGGCTCAAGGGGAAGATGTCTCCCACAAAGCTTTGAAGCTCTCAATATCCGGTTCAAGATCCCGGTTCAAGAAGAATTTATCTCTTGCAAAAAGGTTAAAAATTACCAAAGAGGACCTGCTGCCATGATGCGTGGTTCAAACATGGGTATCCTGCCTTATTGGCCTAACATATTATTGGTCACTTGGGGGCTTGGTCGTATCCGAACCATAGCCATGCCTCTTGATCGGCCTAGTGCCATAACATCACTGGGGGCCTTGGTCGTGTCCGAACCAACGCGACACCTTTTGATAGGCGACAGCCACCAGATCATTTGGGGACATGGTCAAGTCTGAACCAGTCACGCCTCTTGGTCGGCCTAAGGCCACAAAATCACTTGGGGGCATGGTCGAACCCGAACCATTGCCACGCCTCTTGATCTGGCATATATGCCACGAATCATTTGGGGACCTGGCTGACTTGAATCATTGTCACTCCTATTGGGGGCCTTGATCCTGTCCGACCATGGTAATACCATCTGATCAGCTCAGTATAGCATATTTTTGAAAACGGTTTTTATCATTGCCTTTGTTTCCATATTTTTTCATAACTGTTATTTGATTTTTGTTGCGTTTTTTAAACCGACAATGTTTTAATCCGGTTCAACTATCAATTACAAATTGACGGAACACGGTCAAATCTTAATCCGGAGGCCATCTGCCCGGTTTGATTTTCTATTACCATCCTATTATGGAGTAAACCGGTGTTTATCAACCCGGCTTGATTTTCAATTACAAGTTGTCAATACAGGATCAAGTTATAATCCGGAGACTATCAGCCCGGTCTGGTTTGACTACGAGTCGCCAGTATTATATATGGTTAAACTGGTGTTTTTCACAACCCGGTACGGTTTATCATCAACCGGCACAGTATGAAAGGAGTTATCATTACTCAAGATTGGGGTTATCACTCTTACTACAAAAAATTGGTAAAACCAGCAATGTGATTCAATATCACAGGTATGATGTATTTCATATTTGATTATTCTTAAAGTGCAACCTTGGTTATAAACCCAGGTTATATGTTGGGCATTATGACCCGTCCGAAGGTAAACCGCCAGGACATTTTAAACTTGTTGTATGCAGAAACAGGTTGAATAAAGCATGATTATAAATCACTGATGTTTATTAAACCGGCCTGGATTTCGACTATGTGTCGCCAGTATGATGATAAATTATCCGGTGTTTGTTAAACCGGCCTGGCTTTAAGACGATAAGTCGCCAGTATATGATGAAAAATTATCCGGTGTTTATTAAACCGGCCTGGCTTTGGACTATACGTCGCCAGTATATATTTGGATTGCGCCATTGGAATCATGCGCTTATAAATGATTGGGTTATATTATTCAAATAGCCAAATTTGGCTGAATTTTCATTATGATATTGGATGAATTTTTCATACCGGATTATATTATCTTGAATAGCCAACATGGCTGGATTTTTATGGTTATTAGTAACCGGTATTATTGAGTTTTCAAAGTCGCTTGAGCGCAACAGTTATTATTTTATCAAAGGATATGATTTATTCTACAATGGAAGGAATAGTCCCAAGTCGCTGTAGGCTCACTACCCGGCACTTGGGGGCTACATTATTCAAATTGAGATTACATGCAAGTCTCATGTCGCTGCAAGCATGCACCATGACACTTGGGGGCTAATGCAAAGTAATTTTCTGCTCATATTATTGAAGACCCGACTCATCACATTATAATGAGTCGGCCCTTGGGGGCTACCAATTGCTCCTGTCAACAGTTGAAGGTACAAAGCTTTTTATTCATTATATTGAAGAGTCCACTGCTCAGTTGGTAAAGCACAAGGCTCTTAACCTTGTGGACGTGGATTCAAGTCCCATGATGAGGGTTATATCATATGATCTTATTTTCATTGAAATATATATTAAAATCCCAGCTCAATATTATCTTACTGAGCCGGCCCTTGGGGGCTACACATCATTGCTCAAATCTACATGATTATACCTACAAAGTCCCTGCTCATTATTGCATAATGACCCGACCCTTGGGGGCTACACTGGTTAAAGTTTTTATGAGTATAAGACAATTACAAAGTCCCAGGTTGCTGCAAGCATGACAACCCAACACTTGGGGGCTACATAATATGGAGTATTCAGTTTTTACTAGTCACTGGGATGAACAACATGGATTTCTTCTTAAGTGGCAGTATTTATATTGAAGCAAGTCTTAAGCCATCACTTTGTTCTGCTCAAGACTTGGGGGCTACAGGTATTATATTATTATCGAAGAACTATTTTCAAATTCTCTATTTTGAGCAAACTGGATTAACCCGGCGTCACCAATCATTATGACCCTGTGTCTGTAACCCGGCGTCATCAACAATCATGAACTGGTGTTGGCAACAATCATGACCTGGAATTATCAGTTTTTATAACCAGACAATGGTGGTAATCATAAACCGACAAGTTTTACATCTTCAAGCCGGCTGGATATCAGTTGAATATTTTAGAGACTAATATTTTTGTCAAGTCAAAGCATTGAAGGCCGATTCAAATGGATTCTTTATTTACAAATATCTTCTGCAAGCAAATTGATTATGAAGATGGTGAAGGAATAAATGACAAGGATTTAAGGATGATCAAGTGCCGGCTTACAAGTATATTTAAACCAGAGCACAACCCGACAAATTTGTTCTTGTTGTAGATCAGTTTAACATGGATGAATCCAAATTAAACTGGGGGCTAATGTCGGGGATATACCCCGCGGTATAAACCGCCGGATGTATGACCCGGCTAGAGTTTGGCGATTCACTGACGACCCACTTGCACATGACGGTTTATGGTTCATTGGTAATCCGGCAGGCGGGTCAGAGGAGCGACAAGACCCGGTGGCCCAACGGGCGGTTTATGGAAGGCCGGATCATGCTATGGTGGGCCGGTTTAAGAGAAAAGGCGTGAGGAATATTTACTTTACAAGGAAGACCCGGACTTGTATCCGGTTTGTATTAGAAGGGAGACTAGTCCTAATCCTAATAGGACTCCACATGTAACCCGCCCCTTCAACATATATAAGGAGGGGCAGGCCTCCCCAAAGAGGGGACAAGCTACAAGCAGAGAAATAATCTTAGGGCTAGACACAAAGAGGAGAGCCGGTTTACGGCGACTCCCTCGTGATGATAATGAGACCTAGCCTCAAACAGCATGTAGGGCTATTACCGGATGATGTTTCCCGGGGCCCGAAGCTGTCTAAATCCTTGTCTTGCGTGTTGATCCGCCCTGCGTCTCTCGTCCCACTCAACCCCTCTCAAGCTACCACATAGATGCGTTGGCCTCGCGACTAAGTCCTGACATTAAGGACATCTGCCGTGACAAATCCACGACAGGAAGTAACACATTTTGATGTGTGCAGTCCAATGAGTGCTGAGGCATGCAGTGAATATCGTTATGTTCTTACTTCAAAGATGATTCGAGTAGATGTAGAGTATATTTACTTGATGAAACAAAAGTCTGAATTATTAAATGGTTCAAGTAATTTCAGAGTGAAGTTGAAGATCATCGTGACAAGAGGATAAAATGTCTATGATATGATCATAGAGATGAGTATCTGAGTTACGAGCTTTGGCACACAATTAAGACATTGTGGAAATTGTTTCACAATTAATACCGCCTGGAACACCATAGTGTGAGGGTGTGTCCGAACATCATAGTTGCACCCTATAGGATATGGTGCGTACCATGATGTCTCTTATCAAATTACCACTGTCATTCATGGGTTAGGCATTATAGACAACCGCACTCACTTTAATGGGGCACCACGTAATTCCGTTGAGACGACACCGTTTGAACTGTGGTTTGGAGAAACCTAAGTTGTCGTTTCTTAAAAGTTTGGGGCTGCGACGCTTATGTGAAAAAATTTCAGGTTGATAAGCTCGAACCCAAAGCGGATAAAATGCATCTTCATAGGACACCCAAAACAGTTGGGTATACCTCCTAATTCAGATCCGAAAGCAATAGGGATTGTTTCTTGAACCGGGTCCTTTCTCGAGAAAAAGTTTGTCTCGAAAAGTTGAGTGGGAGGATGGTGGAGACTTGATATGGTTATTGAACCACCACTACAACTAGTGTGTAGCAGGGCACAGGAAGTTGTTCCTGTGGCACCTACACCAATTGAAGTAGAAGCTTATGATAGTGATCATGAAACTTCATATCAAGTCACTACCGTACCTCGTAGGGTGACAAGGATGCGTACTGCTTCAGAGTGGTACAGTAATCCTGTCTTGAAGGTCATGTTGCTAGACAACAATAACCTACGAGCTATGGAGAAGCAATGGTGGGCCCAAATTCCAACAAATGGTTAGAAGCCATGAAATCCGAGATTGGATCCATGTATCAGAACAAAGCATGGACTTTGGTGGACTAGCCCGATGATCGGCAAGCCATTGAGATAAATGGATCTTTAAGAAGAAGACGAACGTGGACGGTGATGTCACCGTCTATGAAGCTCGACTTGTGGTGAAGAGTTTTTCACAAGTTCAAGGAGTTGACTACAATGAGATTTTCTCATCCGTAGCGATGCTTAAGTCCGTCGGAATCATGTTAGCATTAGCTGCATTTATGAAATCTGGCAGATGAGTGTCAAAACGAGTTTCCTTACCAGTCTTCATAAGGAAAGGTTGTATGTGATACAATCAGAAAGGTGTTGTCGATCCTAAGGATGCTACAAGGTATGCTGGCTCCAGCGATCCTTCTAAAGACTGGAGTAAGCATCTCGGAGTTGGAATGTATGCTTTGATGAGATGATCAAAGATTTTGGGTTTATACAAAAGTTTATGAGAAACTTGTATTTCCAAAGAAGTGAGTGGGAGCGCTATAAAATTTATGATGAGTATATGTTGTTGACATATTGTTGATCAGAAATGATGTACAATTTCTAAAAAGCATATAGGGTTATTTGAAAAGTATTTTTCAAGGGAAAACCTGGATTAAGCTACTTGAACATTGAGCATCAAGATCTATGAGGATAGATCAAAACCGCTTAATGGTACTTTCAAACGAGCACATACCTTGACATGATCTTGAAGGTGTTCAAGATGGATCAGTCAAGGAAGGAGTTCTTGCCTGAGTAGTAAGGTATGAAGTTAAGACTTAAAGCTCGAACACGGCAGAAAAGAGAGAAAGGACGAAGGTCGTCCCCTATGCTTTAGACGTAGGCTCTACAGTATGCTATGCTAATCACCGCACCTGATGTGTGCCTTGCCACATGTCTGGGAAGAGGGTACAAAGGTGATCAAGGAGTGGATCACCAGATAGCGGTCAAAATTATCCTTAGAGGAATAAGGATATGTTTCTCGATTATGGAGGTGATAAAGAGTTCAGCATAAAGGGTTACGACAATGCAAGCTTTAACACCTATCCGAATGACTATGAGTAGCAAACCGGATACGTATAGTGGAGCGACCATTTGGAATAGCTCCAAGTGGAGCGTGGAAGCAGCATTTACAATATGACCTAGAGATTTGCAAAGTACATACGGATCTGAATGTTGCAGACCCATTGACTAAAACCTCTCTCACAAGCAAAACATGATCAAACCACAGAACTCATTGAGTCTTAATCACATGATGATGTGAACTAGTTTAATGACACTAGTAAACTCTTTGGATGTTGGTCACATGGCGATGTGACCTGTGATTGTTAATCAAATGGCGATGTGAACTAGATTATTGACTCTAGTGCAAGTGGGAGACTGTTGGAAATATGCCCTAGAGGCAATAATAAATTAGTTATTATTATATTTCCTTGTTCATGATAATCGTTTATTATCCATGCTATAATTGTATTGATAGGAAACTCAGATACATGTGTGGGTACATAGACAACACCATGTCCCTAGTAAGCCTCTAGTTGACTAGCTCGTTGATCAATAGATGGTTACGGTTTCCTGACCATGGACATTGGTGTCATTGATAACGGGATCACATCATTAGAAGAATGATGTGATGGACAAGACCCAATCCTAAGACTAGCACAAAGATCGTAGTTCGTATGCTAAAGCTTTTCTAATGTCAAGTATCATTTCCTTAGACCATGAGATTGTGCAACTCCCGGATACCGTAGGAATGCTTTGGGTGTACCAACGTCACAACGTAACTGGGTGGCTATAAAGGTGCACTACAGGTATATCCGAAAGTGTCTGTTGGGTTGGCACGAATCGAGACTGGGATTTGTCACTCCATGTAAACGGAGAGGTATCTTTGGGCCCACTCGATAGGACATCATCATAATGTGCACAATGTGACCAAGGGGTTGATCACGGGATGATGTGTTACGGAACGAGTAAAGAGACTTGCCGGTAACGAGATTGAACAAGGTATCGGTATACCAATGATCGAATCTCGGGCAAGTCCAATACCATTAGACAAAGGGAATTTTATACGGGATCGATTGAGTCCTTGACATCGTGGTTCATCTGATGAGATCATTGTGGAACATGTGGGAGCCAACATGGGTATCCAGATCCCGTTGTTGGTTATTAACCGGAGAACGTCTCGGTCATGTCTACATGTCTCCCGAACCCGTAGGGTCTACACACTTAAGGTTCGATGATGCTAGGGTTATAAAGGAAGTTTGTATGTGGTTACCGAATGTTTTTCGGAGTCGCGGATGAGATCCCGGACGTTACGAGGAGTTCCGGAATGGTCCGGAGGTAAAGATTTATATATGGAAAGTTGTTGTTCGGGTTCCGGGAAAAGTTCGGGTTTTTCCGGTATTGTACCGGGAAGCTTCCAGAATGTTCCGGAGGATTCCGGAGGGGTCTGGAGGTCCGGAAATTATTCCACCACGTCCAATACAGTAGCATGGGCTGTAGGGGGGCGCCCTAGCCTTAATGGGCCAGGGGCACCAGCCCCCCAAGGCCAATGCGCATGGGAAGGGGGAAACCCTAAGGGGGAGGGCCTCCACTTGACTTGGGAGGCACTCCTCCCCCCTTGGCCGCCGCCCCCAACCCTAGATGGGATCTAGGGGGGCCGGACCCCTCTTCCCCCCACCTATAAATAGTGGAGGGGTGGGAGGGCAGCCGCACCCCCAAGTTCTGGCACAACCCTTCCCCTCTCCCAAGTACTCCTCCTCTCTCGCAGTGCTTGGCGAAGCCCTGCAGGATTGCCACGCTCCTCCACCACCACCACGCCATTGTGCTGCTGCTGGATGGAGTCTTCCTCAACCTCTCCCTCTCTCCTTGCTGGATCAAGGCATGGGAGACGTCACCGGGTTGTACGTGTGTTGAACGCGGAGGTGCCATCCGTTCGGCACTAGGATCTCCGGTGATTTGGATCACGACGAGTACGACTCCTTCAACCCTGTTCTCTTGAACGCTTCCGCTTAGCGATCTACAAGGGTATGTAGATGCACTCTCCTTCCCCTCGTTGCTGGTTTCTCCATAGATAGATCTTGGTGACACGTAGGAAAATTTTGAATTTCTGCTACGTTCCCCAACAGTGGCATCATGAGCTAGGTCTATTGCGTAGATTCTTTGCACGAGTAGAACACAAAGTAGTTGTGGGCGTTGATGTCGTTCAATATGCTTACCGTTACTAGTCCAATGTTGATTCGGCGGCATCGTGGGATGAAGCGGCCCGGACTTACCTTACACGTACTCTTACGTGAGACAGGTTCCACCGATTGACATGCACTTGTTGCATAAGGTGGCTAGCGGGTGCCAGTCTCTCCCACTTTAGTCGGATCGGATTCGATGAAAAGGGTCCTTATGAAGGGTAAATAGCAATTGACATATCACATTGTGGTTTTTGCGTAGGTAAGAAACGTTCTTTCTAGAAACCGATAGCAGCCACGTAAAACATGCAAACAACAATTAGAGGACGTCTAACTTGTTTTTGCAGGGTATACTATGTGATGTGATATGGCCAAGAAGAATGTGATGAATGATATGTGATGTATGAGATTGATCATGTTCTTGTAATAGGAATCACGACTTGCATGTCGATGAGTATGACAACCGACAGGAGCCATAGGAGTTGTCTTTATTTATTGTATGACCTGCGTGTCATTGAACAACGCCATGTAATTACTTTACTTTATTGCTAACCGGTAGCCATAGTAGTAGAAGTAATAAGTTGGCAAGACAACTTCATGGAGACACGATGATGGAGATCATGGTGTCATGCCGGTGACGATGATGATCATGGAGCCCCGAAGATGGAGATCAAAAGGAGCAATATGATATTGGCCATATCATGTCACTTTTTGATTGCATGTGATGTTTATCATGTTTATGCATCTTATTTGCTTAGAACGACGGTAGTAAATAAGATGATCCCTCATTAAAATTTCAAGAAAGTGTTCCCCCTAACTGTGCACCGTTGCGAAAGTTCATCATTTCGATTCACCACGTGATGATCGGGTGTGATAGATTCTTACGTTCACATACAACGGGTGTAAGCCAGATTTACACACGCGAAACACTTAGATTGACTTGACGAGCCTAGCATGTACAGACATGGCCTTCGGTTTGCACATGTTCAACTTAAGAACTTAAGAACTCCGGTTTGCAAAAAGAATCAAATCAAATCAGAATCAAATCGAACGAAGCAACGAAACTCAAACGGCGAAAGAAACAAGCTTCGTTTACTAATCTGGACCTAAGTCAAATTTTACAGTAGCAAAAACTTGTTTGAGTTGGTTAAACGAAAAGAGGGTTTCGAGACAAAACTCTAGGCGCTTGAATTGCCTGATTCCGATAAACGAGCGAAAAGTTATACTAAAACGAAAATCGGATCAGAAATCGCGATAGGAAATAATCGCTGAAAATTCGAGAAAAAGAAAAACGGACGAACAGGCTAACGAACGAACATTCGCTGTCTGCGGCTAAATGACGAAAACTGTTCGTTAAAACTAACTTACGGACAAACGTCCGTTAAATAGATAAACCGGGAAAACCAACGAACCGATCTAAAAAATCGGATCTAGGTTTTTTTTTTAAAAAATCAAACAATTTTTTTTTAAAACGGCGGCGGCGTTGGCGGCTACCTCGTCAGGTTCGGCGGGGCTGGGAGGCGTCGGCGGAGGGCGGCGGCGACGGGCGTCGACGGCGGCGGGCGCGGCAAGCGATGGCGGTGGCTGCTGCTGCTATGGCGGCGGGGCGTGACGGGGTGGTGGCGGCTGGGCGGTAGGGTATTTAAGGAGGGGGGGCCGGGGCTGGCTTGGGGAAGGAGGCGCCGGGGCGGCGGCGGACTCCCGGACTCTGGCGGAGTCCGGTGCGGGTACGGGACGGGGAGGCGGCGCGACCGGGCCGGTTGGGCCTTCGGCCCGTTCGGTCCGAACAGTTTCTTTTAAAAAAAATATTCTGCCGAAAGTTAAATAAATCCTAGAAAATAAAATTAAATTCTAAAAATGCCAAAACAAATTTCCACTGTCTAAATAAAATATTTAGAATGAGATGAACATTTTCTTGGCCCTAAAATGCAATTTTGAAAAACGCACATTTTTCCTAAATTCAAATAAAATAGCGATAAACTCCGAAATAAAATCTTATTTGATTTTTTAATTAAATCCTCCATATTTATTTATTTTGGGAAAGTCATTTTATTCCCTCTCTTTTATTTTTGTATAAGAAATATTCGAAGATAAAAATAATTAAAATCAAATGATCCTATTTTCAAAATTTGAGAAAACTCAAATATGAAAATAACGAAATCTCCAACTCTCTCCGTGGGTCCTTGATTTGCGTGAAATTTCTAGGATCAAGCCAAAATGCAATAAAATATGATATGCATTGATGATCTAAGGTATAAAATTCAAATTGAAAATTTGGGATGTTACAAACCTACCCCCCTTAAGATGAATCTTGCCCTCGAGATTCGGGTTGGCTAGAAAATAGGTGAGTGTGGTCCTTCCGTAAATCTTCCTCTCTCTCCCAGGTGGCTTCGTCCTCAGTATGGTGGCTCCACTGGACTTTACAAAACTTGATAACCTTGCTGCACGTGACTCGGCTGGCAAATTCGAGAATCTTCACTGGTTTCTCCTCATAGGTCAAATCACTATCCAGCTGAATCGCTTCAAGTGGCATTGTATCTCTCAGCGGCATCTCAGCCATCTCCGCATGGCACTTCTTCAACTGGGAAACGTGGAACACATCATGAACTCCTGACAATCTTTCGGGCAACTCCAACTTGAAGCAACTTCTCCCATACGCTCCAAAACTTTGTATGGTCCCACAAAACGTGGCGCTAACTTTCCCTTAACACCAAAACGCTTAACTCCTCGAAGTGGAGATACACGAAGATCAACTCTGTCTCCGACTTTGTAAACTGTCTCTTTGCGTTTAGAATCTTCATAGCTCTTCTGCCTGGACTGGGCTACCTTGAGCCTATCACGAATCAACTTAACCTTTTGCTCAGACTCCTTGATCAATCTGGCCCAAACAACTGACGGTCTCCAACTTCATCCCATAACAATGGTGTCCTGCACCTCCTCCCGTATAGAGCTTCGAAAGGGGCCATCTTCAAACTGGAATGATAACTGTTGTTGTAAGAGAACTCTGCATATGGCAAATTGTCGTCCCAACTAGATCCATAATCTAGCGCACAAGCTCTCAACATGTCCTCCAGAATCTGATTGACTCTCTCGGTCTGTCCATCTGTCTGTGGATGAAAGGCTGTACTGAACTCTAGCATGGTACCCAAAGTTTCATGCAACTGATTCCAGAACTTTGAGGTAAACTGGGTTCCTCTATCTGATACAATGGTCCTCAGAACTCCATGCAGACATACGATCCTGGTCATGTATATCTTTGCCAACTTAGCACTGGTGTAAGTGGTCTTCACTGGGATGAAATGAGCTACCTTCGTCAAACAATTGACTACAACCCATATTGAGTCATAGCCTGAATGAGTCCTGGGCAATCCCGTGATAAAATCCATGCCTAGCTTATCCCACTTCCATTTGGGTATCGGCAATGGCTGTAGCAATCCTGCTGGCTTCTGATGCTTTGCCTTCACTCTCTGACATACATCACAAACTGCTACATACTCCGCAATATCCTTCTTCATTCCGGTCCACCAAAAGGTGTCCTTCAAATCCAGATACATCTTGGTATTTCCTGGGTGAATCGAATACGGCGAATCACGGGCCTCTTGTAGAATCAACTTCCTGATCTCCGGATCGTTAGGCACATAAATGCGGTCCTCAAACCATAAGGTATCGTGCTCATCCTTACGAAATCCCTTAGCTTTTCCTTTGCTCATCTTCTCCTTTATCTTGGCAATCTCCTTGTCAGTCTTCTGAGCTTCTCTAATCTTACCCATCAAAGTGGAATGAATTTCCAATGCTGCTACATAGCCTCTCGGGACTATCTCCAAACATAGCTCGCGAAGATCCTCGGCTAACTCCTTCGGCAACTCTCCGGTCAAGAGTGTGTTGACATGGCTCTTGCGGCTCAACGCATCGGCTACCACGTTAGCCTTTCCAGGATGATAATGCAATCTCATATCATAATCCTTAATGAGTTCTAACCATCTCCTTTGCCTGAGATTCAACTCCTTCGGTGTGAAGATGTACTTCAAACTCGTGTGATCCGTGTACACCTCACAATGGTTTCCAATGAGAAAATGTCTACATGTCTTCAATGCGTGCACTATGGCTGCTAACTCCAAATCATGTGTAGCATAGTTCAACTCATGGGGATTAAGCTATCGTGAGGCATACGAAACAACTCTTCCCTCCTGCATAACCACTGCTCCAAGTCCTCGACGTGAAGCATTGCAATATACTTTATAATCCTTGCGCTGATCTGGCAGAATCAACACTGGTGATGTGACCAAACGTTTCTTCAACTCCTGGAAACTAGCCTCACATTCCTCAGTCTAGTTGCACTTGGTGTCCTTCTTCAACAACTCCTTCATGGGCTTCACAATCTTCGAGAAATTCTCAATGAACCTCCGGTACTATCCTGTGAGTCCAAGGAAACTTCGGATCTCTCCAACTGTCATTGGGGCTTCCCAATTTGTCACAGTGACAAGCTTGGTGGGGTCTACTGCTATTCCTTCTCCAGATATAACATGTCCGAGAAATCCAACTTCCTTCAACCAGAATTCACACTTGCTGAACTTGGCGTATAACTGATGTTCTCTGAGCTTCCCAAGTACCAAACGCAAATGCTCCTTATGTTCCTCTTCATTCTTCGAGTATACCAAAATATCATCGATGCACACTGCGACGAACTTATCCAGAAACTCCATAAACACCTTGTTCATCATGTTCATGAAATAGGAAGGTGTGTTAGTCAGACCAAATGACATAACGGTATACTCATACAGCCCGTACCTGGTGGTAAAAGTTGTCTTTGGTATATCCTGCTCTCGAATCTTCAGCTTGTGGTATCCTGACCGTAGATCAATCTTGGAAAATACCTTAGTTGCTTGCAACTGGTCAAACAGATCATTGATCATCGGTAGTGGGTACTTGTTCTTGATTGTCACTTCATTCAATCCTCGATAATCAACAACCATCCTCAATGATCCATCCTTCTTCTCCACTAGAAGTACTGACGATCCCCAAGGTGAAGAACTTGGGCAAATATAGCCTTTATCCAGTAGTTCCTTAATATGCTTCTTAATTTCCTCCAAATCTTTTGCGGGCATCCTATACGGTCTCTTAGATATCGGCCCTGTGCCTGGTAAAAGCTCAATCAAAAACACAATGTCTCTATCCGGTGGCATGCCTGGCAACTCTTCCGGAAATACATCAGGGAAATCCTTCACCACTGGTACTTCCTCTTGTACAACTCCTGATAAGGAATTCACTTGAGTCCTCTTCGGCTCGTGCCGGGATACATACTTGATCCTTCTTCCTTCTGGGGTGGTAAGCAAAATCGACTTACTGGCGCAATCGATGTTTCCTCCATACATCGATAGCCAATCCATACCCAGAATCACATCCAAACCTTGCGACTCCAAAATGATTAAATTCGAGGGGAAAACATGCCTACCTATGGTCAATGGCACTTGAAAACATCCTTGGCTAGCCATATACTCCACTCCTGGTGAGCTTACTAACATAGGTGTTCTAAGAACTTTGGTGGGCAGTTTATACTTATCCACAAATCCCCTTGATATGTATGAATGCAATGCACCAGTATCAAAAAGAACGATTGCAGTAAATGACTTAACCAAAAACTTACCTATTACTGCATCTGGCTGGGCTTCAACCTCCTCCACGTTAACGTGGCTCACCTGTCCCCTGTTGAAAGGGTTCGGTTTCTTCCTAGAGCTTCCATTGCCATTTCCATTCTTAGCTTCGGGACATTCATTGGTGTAATGTCTAGTCTTCTGACACTTATAGCAAGTGACGTGGCTCAGATCCTTCTTGGCTGGAGTCAATGGGCTGGTACGGTTATGGCTGTTGCTTCCTCCATTCCCATTACCATTCTTGGGGCCATTATGGTTGTGTGAGCTCCCTCCTCCATGGGTATGCTGAAAAGGTCCTCCCATGTTCGCGGTAAAACGAGGCTTCTGCTGAGCTCCAGAATTGTACTTCCCTTGTCCATACTTCCTCTTGCGGTTGTCAATCTGCTGCTGCTTCCCTTCAATCATGAGAGCACGGTCTACCAACTTCTGGTAATTGTTGAAGGTTGCTACCATCAACTGCATACTCAGCTCATCATTCAGCCCTTCCAGAAAATTCTCCTGCTTAGCTGCATCCGTAGCAACGTCATCTGGGCCATAACGTGCTAGCTTACTAAAGTCATCCACATATTGGCCAACTGTACGTCCTCCTTGGTGCAAGTTGCAAAACTCACGCTTCTTCATGGCCATAGCTCCTACTGAAACATGGGCAGTATGGAAAGCCTGCTGGAACTGGTCCCATGTGACAGTGTTGATAGGATAAGTGGCTGTGAAATTCTCCCACCATGATGTTGCGGGTCCATCAAGCTGATGTGCGACAAAATGCACCTTCTCCGCATCTGTGCATCCTACAGTGGTCAACTCCCTTCCCATCTTGCAGAGCCAATCATCTGCAACTATCGGCTCGGTGCTACTGGAGAACACCAGCGGATTCAGCCTCAAGAAACGGGCTAAGTGATCAACAGGTGGTGGTGGTGGTGGGTTGTTGTTGTTGTTGTTGTTGTTCCCCTGATTCTAATTTTGGACTAGCATATGCATTAATGTGTTCTGCTGCTGGATCAACTGAGTGAGCTTCGGTGGGAAAGCAAATCCATTGTCACGTCTCGGAGGCATCTGAGGGTTTAGAAAAGATGAGAATACAGAATAGAATGAGGTCTAGAGAGAATAACACTACCCATATGCACATGAGACAAATGCAAACAATATCACTTCAATCAAATCAAACAAGGGCATACAACGGTCTAACTATCGTTACAAAAGTGCTCAGACAATACTATATACATGGGGAGAATATTACTACTATTATGGTGGTCGACTAGAAAAATTGATCGGTCGAAGACTCCATGATATCTGCTCTAGCTTCATCAACAAGGTCATCATCGCTATCGTCTGGGTCCGAGTCGGTATCGTTGATAATGATGTAATTCTCCGGGCAAGTGCAATCATCGTCTTCTCCTCCAGTCGCGGGGAATCCCATAAACACTTTTAGCTTCTTCTTCAGATCATCATTCTTCTCCATGAGTGTCGTCATTTCCTCCTCATATCCATCGCATGTAGACTTAAGTTCCTCTTCCAGCTCCATGATCTTGGTCAATGCCTTCTTCATATCTATCATGCCTACGCACATCTGGTTCTCCTGGCGACGAATGTGCTGATTTTGCTCCTGGATGAAAGCTGCAATTGATCTATCCTTCCTGGTACTGATCATCTCCCATTGCTCATCTCGGCGCCCACAAATTTGGTAAATAGTATCCTTGAGATCCTTGTGGTAAACTTCTTCAATGCGTCCCATTGTGATGTGGGCTGCCATGCTCTTTCCTAGACTCCAGGTTGGTGCATCAAAGGAAAACTCTATGGGCTCAGTGACTGGCATGAACGTTCTTCCTGGAACTTGAACTTGAATCATCCATCGCTCCTCTTCTGGTAAAGTAGCGATGTAGGTCCCGGTGAAACTTGGTACTCCGATGTTCAGGTATTTAGTCACTTCCTTCAAGTGGCGTCCAAAGGGTGTATCTTCATCCGGTTGCGTGAACATGTTCCTTGCATCCACCATCCTAAAAGAGTAGAAAAGGAGAGGAGTCAGAAATGAGAAGAGAGTAGTGATCTAGGACTTTAGCTTAGTGGTCGTGTCCTACAGCCAGCGTGTGCTTTGATACCATCTTGTAGCGACCAGACCTCAAACAGTCTGATCTTTGTGCATCAGTGTCATCCCTGGATCGGTAATGCTGACACGCACAGTACTTGAAGGATTTATAATATAGTAGCAATCACACACTTATTACATCGAATGTCTCAAAAGAGAAGTTATTACAATAAATATGGCTTAAGGCCATCTAATAACGATAACAGCGGAAGGCTTGGAAGATAAGCGAGTCCTTCAACTCCAACGGCATCACTGAGTATAAGACCACGACCTAAGGCACCTTACTCGTCGTCTGAAAAGACTGCAACATGAACGCTGCAGCCCAAAAACGGGTCAGCACACGGAATATGCCGGCAATGTAACACATAGAGAGTAATGAACAGAATAATGCTATACTACATGCATATATGTCTGGTGGAAAGCTCTATGGTTTACAATTTTGCATAAAGCCAATTTTTCCCTACAACAAAGGAATAAATTTTATTTAACTATCATGGTGGTTGTTAAACATTGAGAAGGTTCACCCAACTCAATCCCAATTAAGCATCATCATTAAACCCAACAAAATTTAATTAAAGTAACATGATGAGATTCACATGATATGATGATAATCCAGGTACTAGATACTCAAAACGTCCATAACCGGGGACACGGCCAACCATGATTAGTTTGTACACTCTGCAGAGGTTTGCGCACTTTTCCCCGCAAGACTCGATCTCCTACGTTGGAATTCTCGCACTACATGGTGTTTGAGAAACGAATGGCCGAGACATAGTCTTTCAGAAGTGTTTGCACCTTACGATGGGTAGACAGTTACACCTACTTTCCCCTACATCTGCTAGTCTACCACTGTAAGAGTTCACACGACTTAATCAACTATGCTAGAGCCCATAGTAGCTTGCAGCTGCACACGGAAGTTTCTAGCATGAATAATCTCATGATCCCTTTGAGCCTAGGTGGCGGTCCATAGGAAAATCACATGGTACCCCGGGATTTCCAAAAATACAGGCAATCGCTGGGTTCCCCAGGTGCCTCAGTCCACCCAGATGTGTATTAAAGTTGCCACCTTAAGTAAACCATCAATTAACAATCTCACATCCGTCATGGATACACTCACTGAATCCACGTCTACTAGCATAGCATAGCAATATAAGCAAACGTAGAAGTAACTCCCAAATGTTTGATAATAAAACAGGGTATAGGTTCTACCTCATCTACTTCCCAAACCCACATATTAATCATATCCTAACCATGCAATTGTTTGAGGATTGATCTAATGCAATAATACTGGGTAGTAAAGATGTATGATCAAAGTGTTACTTGCCTTGCTGATGATCTGTGAAACCTAGAGACTCGTAGTAGCAAGCGGCGCACTCCGGATACTCTATCGCAAACAAACAAGCATACAATAAGCACTCATCTAATGCACAGGTAAAACTCAAATAAAAGATCTAACCAGAAAGTTCAACTTAAGAACTCCGGTTTGCAAAAAGAATCAAATCAAACGAAGCAACAAAACTCCAACGGCGAAAGAAACAAGCTTCGTTTACTAATCTAGACCTAAGTCAAATTTTACAGTAGCAAAAACTTGTTTGAGTTGGTTAAAAGGAAAGAGGGTTTCGAGATGAAACTCTAGGCGCTTGAATCGCCTGATTCCGATAAACGAGCGAAAAGTTATACTAAAACAAAAATCGGATCAGAAATCACGATCGGAAATAATCGAGGAAAATCCGAGAAAAGGAAAAACGGATGAACAGGCTAACGAACGAACGTTCGCTGTCTGCGGCTAAACAACGAAAACCGTTCGTTAAAACGAACGTACGGACGAACGTCCGTTAAATAGATAAACCGGGAAAACTGACGAACCGATCTAAAAAATGGATGTAGGTTTTTTTTTAAACCGAACTGTTTTAAAAAAACGGCGGCGGCCTCGGCGGCTACCTCGTGGGGTCCGGCGGGGCTGGGAGGCGTCGGCGGCGGCGGCAGAGG